>NC_069120.1:5950000-6057500 GCF_025612915.1 Magallana angulata | reverse complement strand
TTTTCAAAGTCCACATTTTGTAGATCAAATAAACATTGTGCTGTTTTTGCAAAAACCTGAACATCCGGGTCTTTTCTTTCCATGACCCGTTTAGTTTTTGATTGCATGGTATTCATTACGCGTCCAATACATGCAATCCAATCGTCCTTTGCTTCGACTGCCTGTAGATAAATAAAGCAATTGAACATAATACCGAGTTGAATCAAAGGTTGGAAAATGGGGAACGTTTTCTTGGTTTCTGAAATTGCAGTAAATAGCTGGACCGTGCCAGTTTCATACAGATTCATCAAGTCCTCTTTAGAAAATCGTCTGTAATCAATATTTGAAATTATCTTAGTCATTTCTTGTATACAAAGACTTTTGACAAGTTTGTCTTTGCAAAAAAGTAGGACAAAAACATCTGCGATTTTGTCATCAAGTTTCAGACTTGGAAGCAGATGTACAGTTATGAACTTCTTTAGATCTTGTTGCTTATCTCCCTCGGAGCGGTTCACTTCTTGGCACACGTCGGCAACAGACATTTCTCCATTGTTACCTACAAAATGAAATATTCACAAACATATGAAAAGTACAATGGAATGTTATCACATTACATAAATTAAAGTACATTATGGGAAAGAAACAAAAAGCAAAAGAAAATATACTGTGCATTCCAACCATGAAAAATACTGTCTCAACAATAAATGCAAAATATATTTTTTTAAAAATAAAATCATCATCTTCATTTAAACAAGAAGCTAAAATTGGTTTTCATTTAATATGCAGTTGTGTAGCGCTTTAGAAAATACATACTTTCTTTGGAGAAGAAACATCTGCTGATCATGGGATTGTGACTATCTTTTCTGTATGGAGCAAATTCATGTGCATCCATGTACGTTTCCTCTAAACTAACTGTCTTTCTCTTTTGTTTACTGTATATGGCACCACCAGTTGTGTATCCATACTCCTCGTCATCCAGGTCTTCCATTCGTTTGCTAGAGGAAACATGTTGTAGGGGAAGTTCTCCTATAGCATCTTTGCTGAAGGTCATCAATGTGGCTACACCTTTTGGTCGTTGCTTGGGAATTGGTGTTTTCGGTAAAACTGGTGGAGTTGTGTCATATACCGTGTAGTATACATCTTTGGCGTCGGAATATGAAGTACCTGTCAGTATCATGTACTCAAGATCAATAAATATCGGTAGAGTGTTTCCCCTTTATTTTATGAATCATTCTTAAGTTTACTATGAAGAAAGCAATAGTTAAATGTCGTATTGGCGAAATTAAAAATACAACAATAAGTCGCCATTGTTATCCCAAGTGTAAGACGTCACCGCGAAAGTAATGACGTCATCTTTCTCAGAGCTACACCAAGGAGGAAGACGTATTGAGAAGCAGCGAGGTAATATATTTTCTTATTCTAGACAGTAGAGCTGCCTGTTGCCGATGAGGGCGTTGCCGATGAGGGTTTATATATGGCCAGTGGGTCTAGAAAGAAATATTAATCGCTGAGGATTGATTTTGGAGTGGAATTTTAAAATGATACGTCGTCGGTGAGGACGACCGCATGGCATGGCTGGTACTGGAGGTACCATGAGAGCCAGCGAGTTGGTAATAGCTTGTTTACCGCTAATGAGGGTCTTGTTAGTTGAATATTGGTAATGTGATTAAATGGTACGATTTTATTGAGACTTACGATGGATGATTGCACTGATTGAACGTGGATTTTATGTAGGTCGAAAATCGCAGATAAAACGTATGCGACGAGAAATAGGATAATTTGAAGGAAAAAAATGTATTATCAAGAATAAACACAGGGCGAAAAACCATCTTTAAGCAAGTCCTTAAAGGTGGCTTAAAGGTGATTTAAAGGAGCTTAAAGGCTATACAACCTTTAAGCCGCCTTTAAGTCACCTTTAAGCAAGTGCTTATAGGTCCTTAATGTCCAAACTTCTTTAAGCTACCTTTAAGCCACCTTTAAGCCACCTTTAAGCATCTTTAAGTGGCATTTACGCTCTCTTTACACTGCCTTTACACTGTCTTTAAGTGGCCTTTAAGTCAATATTGATCAAGCTGAACAATAAAAACATATATTAAATGCAAAAGCTCTTTAATAGGGATGGGAGGGGGTCATCCGAGTGATAATATAATTTCCAAGGAAGGGGGGGGGTGTTCCAGGCGGTTTTAATCGTCGCTCCATTAAACACAGATCGCTATCATCAGCACCGCTCCGATGGACACAGATTGCCGTTATAAAATTCTTTATAATTTTTTGGGGGTTTCAAAATTATTGTAGGGATGAGCGCAGTCTCTGTATCTTAATATGTGCATAAAACTAATTAAGTATGTTTGTTTCCTATTATAAATTAATCGGTGAAAAGAATCTCTCTCTCTCTCTCTCTCTCTCTCTCTCTCTCTCTCTCTCAGTTCATCCAGTTATTAAACAAAATAAAGATAATGAACCAAAAATGCATGATTTAATTTGATAATCGGTTTAAGGTTTGTATTTTTTTTTCAAATTTCATTATTTCTAACTCTAGATCTGCTAGATACATGTTGAAGATGAAAAGACTCTCAACTGCCTTTGTTATATCGGGCAGGATATTACTGTTTTGTTTGTCTAGACGTAGTTTTGTTCGTATGTGTATATCTAATTAGAGTCTATTGTTTGTCCAACTTAAGAAAACCCCTGGAACTAACACAGAATATACAAGATATACACAACAGTTGTGTCGTGTGCCCAGGTGCATGTTTGTGTATATCTAATTAAAGTCTATTGTTTGTCCAACTTAAGAAAACCCCTGGAACTAACACAGAATATACAAAATATACACAACAGGCGTGTCGTGTGCCCAGGTGCACGTCAGGGTTTCTAAAGGCGTTGAATCTTAGTATGTACGAGTATACGATAAGTCTAGTGAATAAAAGTTAATTCACATTTGTAATTCATTTCCAAAGTATTATTTCCTAGCTCTGGGTTTCAAAAATGGTACGTCTACAAATTAACGATACATGTATGTAAGAGTAAAATCTTGAGGCTAATTAATTAATGTACCGGTGATCATTAATAGGGGTTGATTATTTAAATATATGTATAAGGGTAAATATGTCAAATATACCCGGCCTGGCACATCATACAATTGTATGTACAAGTCATTTGCAATTGCCACATGCAGTAAATATGTCACCGGTAATTGGTAATTTTGTTTGTTATAGAATTGATAGTTTAAAAATCATGTACATACAATTACATGTAAATATTTAAACATATTGGAACGGCGCCGCGATCATGAAAACCGGGAAATTGCGGGAAATTGAACAAATACCCTAATAGTATCAATGCATTTAATAAAAGAAATGATTTCATTTTCTTTCTTACATTTTTATAGCTATAAATTAGATGAACGTATATCTCCTCGGTTTAAATTTATTAACTAAGAAAGCCTACTATAGTGAACCTAACGGTTTCCATTTAGGTATGATATATTTTTGTTCACTGAAGACCAAGTTCCGTATTTCATTCTAAATACATGCATGCATGTAATTTATAAATTAGATATAATTGATTGTTACAAACTGAATGGTTTGTCAAAATCTTTTCAAGTAAACACATTTAATACAGTGATTCAATATCCACTGATATATAGGATATAAAAACACTCATATATATATGTAAGTTGCCGTGGCGCAGAGGAAGTGTGGTAATGCTAGTAAACTAAGGATCCCAGGTTCAATTCTCTCAGAGGCCGGTTTTTTTGTTTTGTTTTTTTTTTCATTTTTCTTTCTAGAACAAAAACCGTTTTAATACCTTTTCTTTCATAAAGTTAATACATTTTGTTGGAAATTAAGCACAATATTGAATTAATTTTTTTTAATGGCTTAAAGGTGGCTTAAAGGTAGCTTAAAGGTGGCTTAAAGAAGTTTGGACATTAAGGACCTATAAGTTGTTCTTAAAGGTGGCTTAAAGATAGTCTTTAAGCTGCCTTTAAGCCATCTTTACGCTTTCTTTAAGCCACCTTTAAGCAACACATATAGCTTAAAGGTGGCTTAAAGATCGTCTTTAAGCTACCTTTAAACACCTTTAAGCTATCTTTAAGGAGGACTTAAAGATGGTCATTTATCCTCTGAAATAAGAACAAGCATACGTGTGAGGTTCATCAATTATATCTTTTTGATTTTTCAATTTTGTGGCCGGAATTGGTAGATATGTACGGATCTATTTATAAATCAGCTTTTTAGATTTACTTCCGGTTTGATGGTGTAGATGGTGTTACCTACTGTTTTAAAAAGAAAACATTCCCTGAAAGGAAAACAATTATAACCAGCTTTCAGAAAGTTGAGGGATATTCAAGATGCACATTGCATTAAACAATTCGCTAGGACTTCTTCTGCAAGGTGTACCGAAAATATGTCTAATGAGGATGTATTGAAGGCTGTAAAGGATATAACTGGAGAAAACGGGATTGAGTTACTGGAACTGGTAGGCATTCTTATTTACAATATAACAAAGTTATGTCATGTATGAAGGAATGATATTTATAATATTACAGTGTAATAGCTCTTAAATCTCTAATTAATAACTATAGAAGGTTAAGAAGAAGTGATGCCATTTTTATTGAATTGAATTAAAATAATAGGAAAGGATTTTGCAAAGTTACTACTCCATGTCTGCATCTTACATGCTAATGAAAAAGGACAACCAGAAGGACAGGATTTGCATGATCCAGAATTAGGTCACTCGTCAGCAACAACGGTAGATCGAAAGCAAGGGCATACTTCGAATTCAAGGATGGCAGCAAAGAACAGGTACTCTTTGTTAACGGATTAGGGTTTTCATCAAAAGAGTGATTAATTATTAGTGATATGTAATTATTAGTTATTCACTATGAATTGTTGATATGTTGATTTCTAACCTATTAGTTTGCATTGATAGGGAATAATTATTTTGAATAAATGGTTAAACGATATTCACTTCAACCAGGTACTCCTTGTTTGATGATAATCATTATCAAGTGATTTATGCATTTTAGGATTCAAATGGTGGAAAACGTATGAAGCTACAAGATTCAAGAATTGACGTCAAGGACCGGGATGGTACGCAGATTCAGCACGTGAAGGACAAGATTAAAGTTCTCTGTACCCAGTCCCAGCCCAGTGAAGCATTGATTTTATTACGTTTAGATGAATTATCTAGGTTAGCTAGGAAGTGAACCATGAGGACATGTGTATGAAGAACTGTATAGACAATGTAGTAGGATGTAGGCAAGATTGACATGGGAAATTCATGTTTAACGGTTCTTGGGGTGTAAGTGTATTTTGTGTTATCTGGTATTTATTGTGACCAGAGGTCACGTGTGAGTTTTGACTGGTTCTTGGAATTGCTGAGAAAAGCTGCCTGTGAGTCGGCGTGTGATAAACGTGTATTGACGTAAGTCGTCTGAGCCAAGTGTGTCCGTCTGTCGGATATGTCATCATTGTCCTACTCTGTGTTTTCCTCATTATTTCATTTAATGCATATTTTATTTCACAACCGGAGTTATTCTTGAATCTCAAGTCTTACATTTGGTGGCAGCTTGGAACTTTCGTGCGTTAAACGTTTGGAGTACGACAGCGATGGCGGAGTCCTGTGAACAGAAGATGCCGATGTTCGACCCGAAGTCTATGACTTTCACCCAGTACTTTGACGATGTTTTTGAAATAAAAACTTGGGGATTTGATTTGGACGCTAACAAGAAACTGAAGCAGTTGGCGCTTTTTTTATTAACCGGATTGTGCACGAAAGTATTCCGTGATATTCATAGTGACAGTAAGAAGTCATACGATTTGTTGAAGGCAGCGCTGATCAAGGAAATAGATCGCACGGACGAAAAACGACAGACAGCTGCATCGGATTCCCACAAGATTACACAGAAACCCGGTGAGTCTATTGATGATTATGGACATAGAATATACCGTAAATGGGAAGAGCCTACCCGAATTTCGCTAAGGGAAACCGGTCCGAACTTTGTGCATATCGATTCGTTCAAGGTATTTACAACCCAAAGCTGAAGGACCAGCTACAGCTTGTGATTTGTCAGGAGCCTAAGATGCCCAAGTTTGACAATGTGATTGATGTAACTAGAAGGCTAGCAGATACAGACACTCAGAGTTCTAAACCCTCTTCGAATGTGTTTCATCTGAGATGTAATTATTGTCACAGAGTTGGAAATTTTGCTAAGAAGTGTCACAAATGAGAGAGGGATCAACAGGACAAACAAGACACGGACTTCCGGTTTGCTAATGGACAGGTGAGCAAGGTGTATTTTGACTGTTCGAATACAACCAACAGCGTCTATTGTTTATAGTGAACCAATTAACTGTGTCTTCCACGTGAAGACTCTATGTATATACTTTTGTTTGTTTTGCTAATTTGTATATATTGTGCTGAAAAAAAGACAGTGTAAATAGTAAATCAAGTGTGAATGGCTGCCACGTCAGGTGGTCGCCATTTTGGCGGATCAAAGAATTTGTTTGCTGGCAGAAAATACTGTCGAGAAAACACGTTATTCGTTAATGTTAAAGACAATTCCTTTGTCAAACCTGAGGAAGTAATCACATTTATTCACGAGACTTGTGGAGTTGGTAGTTTATTAGCATGTGTACCGAAATCTGGGAATCTGTACGAAATTACATTAGACGGAAAAGCCCCCATACAGTACCTCCTTGAAGGGATAAAAATAGGTGACAACACTTTCGAGTGTAATGAAGTTGTACCAAGCTCGTTAGTGGTTAGTTTTATGCACCTCCCTGCATACGTCGATGACAATGAAATCGAAGCAACGTTAAAATCAATGGGTGTTGAACTATTGTCACCAATCAACAGAAGGTTTTATCCAGGTACTACGATAGCCGACGGCACACGATATGCAAAAGTCAGACTACCAGAACATATGACCTCGTTTCCTTACACATTAAAGTTTCAAAAAGATTACTACCGATGTATTCACAACGGACAATTAAAAGTGTGTTCGCTGTGTTATTCTAGTGAACACCTTTTTAGGGCATGTCCAGAATTCCGATGCTTTAAGTGCAAAGAACAAGGACACTATGCAAGGGCATGTAAATCTACCAGATGTAAACAGTGTGAGGAATGGGAACACAGATGTTCGTGCAGGGTGAGTGAACACGGAGACGAAGGCGAAATCGATGAATGGGACCATGAGGTGAATAACGAGGATGACATGGATGTACACAGTGTCGTTGACGAGGAGGCACCAGAAGGGGACCAGGAAACCGGTGATCAAGAGATCGGTGACCAAGAAAAATCGGACACAAAAGAACAAGATATAGAGGGAAAAGACACTGAGGAGACCGAAACTAGTGAACAAAACGGAAAAAGTGATAATGATAAAACGAAGGAAACACAATCCGAGAAAATACCACCTGATGTTATAGATTCCGAAATACGCGAAAGTGAAAAAGAATCATCAACCGTGGAATCAGACCTCGACACGGAAGTTACCGTTAAAAACACAAAGAAGAGAAAAGGTAAAGAGAAAAACAAAGGCAAAGCAAAGAAGAACAAATAAAATGAAAGGAATACTAAGTACTTACTTTATTTTCACAATGGTTTTTATAACATCGTGGAATTGTAACGGTTTGTGCAATGTTGATAAAATGAAAATGGTATTTCATTTATTTGAAGATAGAAAATATGACATTGTAGCTTTACAGGAAACCCACTGGAAAGACAATTTTATTGAAAATTATAAACATCTATGGAACGGTGATATATATTATGATAGCACAAGTGTGTCATCTAAAGGTGTAGCATTTTTAGTGAAGAATAGCATCAAAACAAAAGTTGAAAATATAAATGGGTTTGATGGTAGATATTTACATATAACATACAAAGAAAATGACACCAAATATGACATTATAAATGTATATGCACCAAATGATGTAAAAGAAAGAACATTGTTTTTTAAAAATATTATTGAAATAATGCCACGTTCTACAAGTTTAATTGTTATGGGAGATTTTAACAATACTCTCGCAGACATAGATAGATATGGAAAAACTGTACATAAGTATGATCATAGTTACAAAGCGTTGATAGATATGATGATTGAACATAATGTGGTTGATGTTTGGAGACAAAGAAATGAAAAGAAAAAAGTTTTTTCAAGAAAAGTTGTAAGAGGAGATATGATTGTACAAAGTAGAATTGATTTTTTCTTGATCACAAAAATTTTATGTGCCTATGTTAGAAATATTTTTTATGTAGAAACAACAATGAGTGATCACTCTATGGTTGTTATGAATTTTGATACAGATGTGTCTGAAAGAGGTCCAGGTGTTTGGATACATAACAATTTACTTTTACATGATGAATATTACGTAAAGAAAGTTCAAGAACTCATTGAAAATGAAAAACAATGTATATTATTTGAGCAATCAATTTTGGTGTGGTGGGATAATTTAAAGTATAAAATCAAAAAATTTTCACGAAATTATAGTCAGAATAGAGCAAGAGAAAAAAATAAAGAATATTATAGATTTCAAAACAGTTTACAAAGATTGTCAGAAAGAATAGCTGATGGTGAAAATATAAACATTGAACATTTTGAAAAGCTTAAAACAGATCTTAGTGAATTTGAAAATGAAAAATGTAGAGGAGCTATACTAAGATCTAAAGCACAATGGGCTAATGAATCGGATAAGTGTACGAAATATTTTTTGAATTTAGAAAAGAGTAGACAAGAATCAAATGCCATAAAAGAGTTGGTGGATGAGAATGGTGAAGTTACAGAAAATGCAGATTCTATATTAAATCTGCAGTATGACTTTTATTCTAAATTATATTCATGTGTAACAATTGATTATGATAGTAAAAACCGGTTGTTATCATTAATTAATACAAAGATTGATGACAATGATGCCGCATCATGTGATAAATGTATTGATGTTAATGAAATACAACAAGCTGTGAAAGAAATGGCCAGCAATAAAAGTCCTGGTCCTGATGGGTTGACTATTGAATTTTATAGAAAATTTTTACCCCATTTAAAAAACATATTGTATAGACTATTTTTAGAAATTGAAAATCAAGAAACATTGTCACATTCTATGAAGATGGGTGTCATTACATTATTATACAAGAAAAAAGGTGATAAGAGATTGTTAAAAAACTGGCGACCAATTAGTCTTTTAAATGTTGATTACAAAATAATAGCAAGAATAATGTCAAATAGACTCAAACATGTGTTACCTAATGTAATTTCTAATGATCAAACATGTTGTATTATTGGAAAAGATATAGCTGATACGTTAGTAAGTATTAGAGATATAATAGAAATGGTTGAAATGGATCAAGTAGAAGGTTATATTGTAAAAATTGATCAAGAGAAAGCGTTTGATAGAGTAAGTCATGAATATTTACTAGATGTGTTAAAAGCATATGGTTTTGGAGATTATTTTAGAAAATGGGTAAAAATATTTTATACAGATATTTATAGCAGTGTAAAAAGCAATGGACATTTAACAAAATATTTTCCAATTAGAAACTCTGTTAGACAAGGTTGTCCAATATCTGCATTGTTGTATGTGTTATGTTCAGAACCTTTAAATTGTGCAATTAAATGTAACCAATGTATTAAAGGAATAGATATTCCTATGTGTGATAAAACTGCATTAGTTTTTCAGCATGCAGATGATACAACGATAACAGTGTCTGATAAAAAGTCTTATTTTCAAATATTGAATGTTTTTGAATTATATGGAAAAGCATCTGGTGCCAAAATTAATGCACAAAAATCTGAAGTTATGTGTATTGGAACAGGGCAATTGTTATCAGATGATAAACAACTTATCAATATTACAGAAACAAATGTCATGAAAATTCTTGGAGTTTATTTTGGTAAAAACCTTTTAGAATGTGAAAATTTGAATTGGAGAAGCAAAGTTCAAAATATCAAACAAGTTCTTAATCTGTGGAGACAAAGATTGTTGACAATACATGGAAGAGTTAGTGTAATAAATACATTACTTATGTCTAAACTATGGTATTCATTGTCTGTAATTTGTATTCCATTTTGGGCTAGAAATACAATTCAGAAGGAATGTATTAATTTTTTATGGAATTATGGTACACACCTAGTGTCATATAAGACAATTGTCGGAGAAAAAGAAAATGGTGGTTTAAAAATGGATGATATCTATTTGAAAATGCTTTCTTTTCGATTAAAATTTTTAGCAAAATATTTTTGCACAAGAAAAGAGCTTGTATGGAAATACACTTTTAGTTATTTTATATCAAGAATTTGTGACTTGAAAGGAGGGGTGGAAATGTTTCTTCTACAGTTGAACAAAAAAGATTTACAATGTTTACCTTGTTTTTATAAAGAAATGTTTAGTGCTTGGTATGCTGTGAAGGACAATATTGAATACAATGAACGTTTAAATGATGTGTTTAATTACTGTTTGTTTTTTAATCCAAAAATTGTCAATCAAAACAAGACATTGTTATGGAAACATTTTATAAAAGCGGGGATCACACATATCAGAGACATTTCTTATGAAGTGATACCTGGATTTTTACCTGCATCTTTTATTGTAGAAATGATACATGAATGTGATTCTGAAATTAATGCAAAACATATCAAAGAAGATTACAAAACATTATTATCTATTATTCCAGAAGAATGGAAAAGTGTTGTTCAAAACAATGATTATAGGAAAGAAGTATGGTTACCTACTTTTTTACTTTGTGTTGAAAATACTAATTATGTTTTTCCTTCATGCACTGTAAAAGTCTTTTATAGATTGTTGATTCAAAAATTGTTTAATCCTCCAAAGTCAAATGAATATTGGTTAGAAAAACTTAGAACAAACGATACAAAGATGCTTGATAATAGATGGATTGTACTTAAAGAAAGTGGAAAGCCTCCTGATGTTGTGGAGCTTGATTTTAAAGTTTATCATAATGCAATTTTTACGTATGAGAAATTGTACAAAATTGGTAAATCGGATTCCAACAGATGTCCACTGTGTTTATCAGAAAGTGAAGATTTACTTCATATGTTTGTAAAATGCAAAGAAATACAAGATTTTAAAAGTAATTTTATGATTTACCATTTAGAGTCATTATTGAAAGATTGTGAAAATAGTGTATACAATGTCTTAGATATCGATGAGATATTCATCACAGCTTTTCCCAATGTTATGAAAAATGTTAACACTTTTTTTGTTAATTTTTTTATGTCCTTATGTAGATTCACAATTTATAGAAGGAGACAGCTTATGTTGCAAAATAACAAAACTGTGCCTTTGACAAGTTTTTGCAAATATTTACTAAGACATTATATCTATTACAATTATCATTATATGTGTATTGTGAACAACAACAGAAAAGTATTCTTTAAAAAGTTTTTGAAAAACAATCCACTGCTGAAAGAAACAGAAGGAGTATTATTGTTCATTTTTTAACGAATTTTTATTGTAAACTGTCAAACTATATATAATGCTGTGATACTCATTATGATGATTGTTGATGTGTAATTTGTATGATTGATCAATAAAAGATAAAAAAAAAAAAAAAAAGTGTGGTAATGCTAGTAAACTAAGGATCCCAGGTTCAATTCTCTCAGAGGCCGGTTTTTTTGTTTTGTTTTTTTTTTTTCATTTTTCTTTCTAGAACAAAAACCGTTTTAATACCTTTTCTTTCATAAAGTTAATACATTTTGTTGGAAATTAAGCACAATATTGAATTAATTTTTTTTAATGGCTTAAAGGTGGCTTAAAGGTAGCTTAAAGGTGGCTTAAAGAAGTTTGGACATTAAGGACCTATAAGTTGTTCTTAAAGGTGGCTTAAAGATAGTCTTTAAGCTGCCTTTAAGCCATCTTTACGCTTTCTTTAAGCCACCTTTAAGCAACACATATAGCTTAAAGGTGGCTTAAAGATCGTCCTTAAGCTACCTTTAAACACCTTTAAGCTATCTTTAAGGAGGACTTAAAGATGGTCATTTATCCTCTGAAATAAGAACAAGCATACGTGTGAGGTTCATCAATTATATCTTTTTGATTTTTCAATTTTGTGGCCGGAATTGGTAGATATGTACGGATCTATTTATAAATCAGCTTTTTAGATTTACTTCCGGTTTGATGGTGTAGATGGTGTTACCTACTGTTTTAAAAAGAAAACATTCCCTGAAAGGAAAACAATTATAACCAGCTTTCAGAAAGTTGAGGGATATTCAAGATGCACATTGCATTAAACAATTCGCTAGGACTTCTTCTGCAAGGTGTACCGAAAATATGTCTAATGAGGATGTATTGAAGGCTGTAAAGGATATAACTGGAGAAAACGGGATTGAGTTACTGGAACTGGTAGGCATTCTTATTTACAATATAACAAAGTTATGTCATGTATGAAGGAATGATATTTATAATATTACAGTGTAATAGCTCTTAAATCTCTAATTAATAACTATAGAAGGTTAAGAAGAAGTGATGCCATTTTTATTGAATTGAATTAAAATAATAGGAAAGGATTTTGCAAAGTTACTACTCCATGTCTGCATCTTACATGCTAATGAAAAAGGACAACCAGAAGGACAGGATTTGCATGATCCAGAATTAGGTCACTCGTCAGCAACAACGGTAGATCGAAAGCAAGGGCATACTTCGAATTCAAGGATGGCAGCAAAGAACAGGTACTCTTTGTTAACGGATTAGGGTTTTCATCAAAAGAGTGATTAATTATTAGTGATATGTAATTATTAGTTATTCACTATGAATTGTTGATATGTTGATTTCTAACCTATTAGTTTGCATTGATAGGGAATAATTATTTTGAATAAATGGTTAAACGATATTCACTTCAACCAGGTACTCCTTGTTTGATGATAATCATTATCAAGTGATTTATGCATTTTAGGATTCAAATGGTGGAAAACGTATGAAGCTACAAGATTCAAGAATTGACGTCAAGGACCGGGATGGTACGCAGATTCAGCACGTGAAGGACAAGATTAAAGTTCTCTGTACCCAGTCCCAGCCCAGTGAAGCATTGATTTTATTACGTTTAGATGAATTATCTAGGTTAGCTAGGAAGTGAACCATGAGGACATGTGTATGAAGAACTGTATAGACAATGTAGTAGGATGTAGGCAAGATTGACATGGGAAATTTATGTTTAACGGTTCTTGGGGTGTAAGTGTATTTTGTGTTATCTGGTATTTATTGTGACCAGAGGTCACGTGTGAGTTTTGACTGGTTCTTGGAATTGCTGAGAAAAGCTGCCTGTGAGTCGGCGTGTGATAAACGTGTATTGACGTAAGTCGTCTGAGCCAAGTGTGTCCGTCTGTCGGATATGTCATCATTGTCCTACTCTGTGTTTTCCTCATTATTTCATTTAATGCATATTTTATTTCACAACCGGAGTTATTCTTGAATCTCAAGTCTTACATTTGGTGGCAGCTTGGAACTTTCGTGCGTTAAACGTTTGGAGTACGACAGCGATGGCGGAGTCCTGTGAACAGAAGATGCCGATGTTCGACCCGAAGTCTATGACTTTCACCCAGTACTTTGACGATGTTTTTGAAATAAAAACTTGGGGATTTGATTTGGACGCTAACAAGAAACTGAAGCAGTTGGCGCTTTTTTTATTAACCGGATTGTGCACGAAAGTATTCCGTGATATTCATAGTGACAGTAAGAAGTCATACGATTTGTTGAAGGCAGCGCTGATCAAGGAAATAGATCGCACGGACGAAAAACGACAGACAGCTGCATCGGATTCCCACAAGATTACACAGAAACCCGGTGAGTCTATTGATGATTATGGACATAGAATATACCGTAAATGGGAAGAGCCTACCCGAATTTCGCTAAGGGAAACCGGTCCGAACTTTGTGCATATCGATTCGTTCAAGGTATTTACAACCCAAAGCTGAAGGACCAGCTACAGCTTGTGATTTGTCAGGAGCCTAAGATGCCCAAGTTTGACAATGTGATTGATGTAACTAGAAGGCTAGCAGATACAGACACTCAGAGTTCTAAACCCTCTTCGAATGTGTTTCATCTGAGATGTAATTATTGTCACAGAGTTGGAAATTTTGCTAAGAAGTGTCACAAATGAGAGAGGGATCAACAGGACAAACAAGACAAGAGAAAACCAGACGACTGGGTGAAAAGTGCTAAGTGTTATTCTTGTTCACGTCGGGGCATTTGGCCAAGAACTGTCCAAACAAAGATTTTCGTGGTCCACAGAGAAATGGAAAAGTCAATGAAGTCCGTGAAAATTGGACAACTCGTCACTAATGCAATCATATGTATTTCATACAAGATGCTTTGTGAGGCATTTCCGCATGGCTTTGACTTGACCGATACTACCGCAGTTTTAACTGGTCCGTCATCATTACCGTTAAAGACTAGTGTGTTGTGAAAACCTACATTTGTTTTGATGACAACATAGTACCTTGTTCCTTACATGTGCTTGATGTGGACAATGATACATTTCTTATCGTTTGGGACGTTATGTGTAATTTTGACCAAGTCACACTTAAACCTCAAGAGAATTCAGTGGAGTTTGGATCAGTGATTGAACAGAACTCAGAGTCAGTTATGAATGTCCGTCTTACTGAAAATTCAGTCATTCCACCATTCTCACATTGTTTGTTGCGTGGGGCAGGCGATTGTTCGTCTAGTTCTTCTGTCCTCATTGAACGTTTTAGTGAGTATGAAGAGGAATCTAGATTACTGCTTGGTCGCACGGTGTCATCCACAGACAACCCACAGATTATTGTGATGAACCCGGATACCTACAGTAAGTCTGTTTACAAAGCCCAGACAGTTGGATTGGCTACAGAAGTGAAAGATCACACGAGTACCTTAGATGATAGTTACATTGATCAGACAGAGTGTAATGTTAAGCATGTGTCGTGTGAAAATTCTGTCAAACCTTCATGGAACATTGGTCAGTTAGATAAAGAGCCCAAATCCAAGTTATTGAATTTGTTATCAAGATACAAAGAGCATGTGTTTACCGGACTAGGATGTGCTCGTCAATATCCCTATCAACTGAAACTGAAAAAAGATGCTGATCTGTCTAAAGTGAGATCTCGTAGATACAGGTTCAACCCTAAAATGTCTGCTGAAATAGAAAGTCAAGTACAGTCAATGTTACAGTTGGTAGTGATTGAACACAGCAGAACTGACATTTTGTCGCATATTGTTCTCGCACGGAAACGCGACTCAACGATTTTGCCTTGATTTTCGTTCTCTTAACTCTGAACTTCAGGATGAAACATTCCCTTTGATGACCCACATGAGGCTATGATGCACCTTTAAAAACTCCAAGTTCCTTAATGTAATTGACATGTGTTCCGCTTTCAACCAGATTCCCTTGACGGAGGACAGTCGTCGTCTCACTGGATTTCAGACATCTTCTGGCGTGTATCAGTTTCAGAGACTGTATTTTGGTTTGAAAGTTGAACCGCTTGCATGTCAGAGAGTAATGCACCATGTTACAAGCATCTTAGGATTTGAGTATGTACTTATCTATCTTGATGCTTGTCTCATATACATCTCCACATTAAAGGAACATTTACAGACCCTAGAAAAAGTGTTTGACTGTTTCAAAAGTGCAGGACTTACACTGCGAACTGATAAGTGTCATTTCTTTATGGACAGTGTCAATTATTTGGGATTCAAATTATCCGAAAAGAGTATTCAGCCCGGAGATAAAGACTTGACAGCAATCAGAGATTACCCCATACCAAGGACATGGGAAGAGGTCCGATCCTTTCTAGGACTTTGTACATATTTTATGTGTTTCATCCCGAACTACTCAGATATTTCCTTACCATTGAGCAAACTAGTTGAATTCAAGCGATACATTTCGAATTCGTATACCGAATCTGCTTTCCAAGTATTACGTCAGTGTTTGATGTCATCACCTGATCTGAAACACCCAAATTTTAGCGACACAGCTAACATACTCATTGTGCAGACTGATGCTAAGGATACTGGACTGGCTGGTGTATTATTGTAAGCTGATGATCATGGACTCGATCATGCAATACCATGCGTCGAAAAAGTTACCAAGACAGAACGCAATTACTCTACCATACCACCCCATGAGAAATTCTACATTGTGATTTTGCATTTGAAGACATTTTCACATTGATGGATGGCCTTACCCGATTCGTTATTGCGTGGCCGTTGCGTGCTGCAACTGTGTATACAACTATCACCATTTTGGACAGATTGTTCTCCATTCTAGGACCACCTCGTGAGTTACATTCAGACAACGGATCCGTCTTTACAGAAAAAGACTGCATCGTTTTGTGAACGCTGGAGTGTGAAGCAAAGTTTTACACCTATTGTCCGTCCACAAGCTAACCCAGTGGAGCGCTCACATAGAACCCTGAAAAGTTCGCTACAGAAAGCAGCTACCTCAGAAGACAATTGAGATTCCGTACATCCGGAAATTGTTCTCGCTCATAATTCCGAACCAAACAGAACAACACGGATTCTACCATTTTATGCTCTATAAGGTCGTCAGAGTTCTGTGTCACAGCTTTTTCTGGATCCAGAGGAGAATATGATTCCGCATGAGGAGGAAAAAAGTATATATATGCGCGAAATATGGGACTTTTGTCATGACAACAATATAAAGGCAAAAGAATCGCGTCAACAATATACAGCGATTCGACCTTCACGAGAGTTAAGTGTTGGTGACTGAGTAGCACTCAAGACTTTAAGTGGCCCAAAATTCCGGAAAATCCATTTCCAGACTGGTTTTCGCGTGACCAAAGCGTATTGTGATTTCCTGCGCATCCATTCAAATGACCGTGTCAATAGACAGACAATTATCGTTAGCAAAGACTTTATTGTTCTTGATGATTCCGTTTGAATTAACTGTTACCTTACAATTTGCATTTTATTAACTTTTTAATTGTTTTATTGTAAACGCTTCTTATGGGGGGTGTAAGTGTGTATTTTGTGTTATCTGGTATTTATTGTGACAAGAGGTCGATCACGTGTGAGTTTTGACTGGTTTTTGGAATTACTGAGAGAAGCCTCGTGTGAGTCGGCGTGTGATAAACGTGTATGGACGTTAGTCGTCTGAGCCAAGTGTGTCCGTCTCCCGGATATATCATCTTTCTCATACTCTGTGTTTTTCTCATTATTTTCATTTAATACATATTTTATTTCACAACCGGAGTTATTCTTGAATCTCAAGTCTTACGGGGGGAGGGGGGGGGGGGGTGCAGGTGCAGTTACTAAGGCCATTTTTCTGAAGTTAAGAGGGATTATACTTCCTGTAAAGAGGACATACAGCCACCAAAACAGGAATCTGTTTTAAGAAATTTCTATCCACCAATGCCCAGGGATTTCCTCAGCAATATTCATATGCAACTTAATATGAAGGGGGGGGGGGGGGGTTACGTGTATAGGTCAGTCGGACCCCAGGATCAAGAGAGGTATTATAGGAACAGAGTATGGGTAGCGGTACATGCTTATTTTGTGAATCATCAAGCCACTATGTAACAGATTGTGAACATATGAAATAAGCGAGGAGAAAGTAGATAATTTCCACTGGAAAGTATGGGTTATTTTAGTGCCTTCACAATTGCAATGTTAAGAATTATTTTGGTTGTGAATTTTTTTAATCATTGTGAAGATGTTATTCTCAACATCTTGTATGATTTATAAACACAGTATTTCATCACTTTCGTGTTTATTTGTAGTTTTACATGGATGACGTAGTAGTTAAAACATTTTGAGAAAGTGTATGTTATGGAATGTCTGACCTTGTAACCTGAAGACAACTAAGTCTTAATTATTCACGTAGGTTACAAGTGAGGGGGTTCCATCACCCATATGTCTCCCATGTTGGACTCTTGGTAGATTAACCATAAATTTATATTTACAGGGAAATGAATGTTATAGAATATTATATATTTACAGGGAAATGAATGTTATAGAATACTAAAATCCAACTCGTGTAGAACTAAGACAGAATTCATCATGGGTGACATTGGGAGGTGGGACTCCCTCATTTGTAACCAAACATCCCACAGCCGAGTCTGTTCTTCAAGGGGTTGATTTTGACATTAAAAATTTACCGTTGCATGACCCAAAGTTATATAAGTCAGGTCAGATACATCATAGTATTCATAATTGGAATGAAGTTTTGAGTAAGTGAGTAGTAGATGAAGATGTTCAGTTTAGAATAAGTAGGTGGCTTACACAAGGTGAAGATGTTATGGAATTCTTTTCACATTTCAAAGGAAAAAATGTGTTTCTTATGACAGTGATGAACCTCTTGGTATTTTCTTAGAAAATAGTGTTAGTTGTAGGGATCAGAGAGAGTTTGTATGCCAGATTTTGTATGAGAAAATAAGGTCAGGAGCCATAAGAGATCTAGGGAAGATCGTTGAATGTGACATGTCTAGGGTTGTGATGTCTTTGTTAGTAGAGCCATCTAAACCACGGCTATGTTTGAATGGAAGGTACTTAAATTTGTAGATAAGAGATTCTCCGTTTCGTCTTGAAACTTTAAATGATGTTCATAGGTTGATAGATTCAGAGGCATGGATGGCAACATGTGATGAAAAGTCAGGTTATGAACACATTGCTCTGTCACAGACTTACTTTGGGATTGAATTTGGTATATTTATCATGGTTTACACAGTTTTGCCTTTTGTATGGAAGACCTCACCATATGTTTATCAAAATGTTGGAATGACAATTACATCTTATCTTAGAAAATTGAATGTAATAACAACTCAGTATATTGATGACCATTTGATGATAGCTAACCCGTCAGAGGGCATTAATGACTTGGAAGCAAAGGAATATTGTTTGAGGGTGATATACGCTCTACTTCAAATTTTAACCCGTTTAGGTTACACAATATCACTTGAAAAATCATGCCTGCAACCCCAACAATGTGTACGGTTCCTCGGATTTTTGGTGGGTTCGATAAAGTTGGCTAATATTTACCCTGATTTGATTTGAACGAGGCAGATTTACCTTTACGTAGTCTTAGTTACAGTGATGCATGTTTGAATATTGGTTCATGGCAGTGTGTTGAAAGGCAATTTTGACTTCATTCAGTGGATCTCATGGCTATTGATTCTAATGTGATGGAATCTTTAGGAAGTACAGCACTACCACATTTTACCCCATATCATACCCCATATTCATCTGGTGTAAATTTGTTTGCTCAGGATTTGTCAGTGGTGGTTAATGCATATGGTTATTCTTCTTTTGCCCTCATACATCCGGTACTCTTATTTTTAAGGGAACAGAGAGTTGGTCTATGCACCTGTGTCCTACCATTGATTAAGCCTGTACCTGTTTGGTTGCCTCTTGTTTAAAAGCAGGTAGTCCAGAGTTTAGAGTAAGGGGCCAGGGGAGATAAAGAAGTAATAAGGGTTCCTTCTAGAAAAGGTTTCATTACTGATAATAAGGGTCTGAAATGGCCACTATGTTTATCTCAGCAATTTGTTTTTCATTTTGTAGGAAGAAAGCTTGGATCTTGTTAAGATTGACAAGAGCATGAAGGTATTGAATGACAAAAAAACATAAATTTTATGTTTTTGTTAAGAATAGATGCAGAGACAAGACTGTTTGCCCAGTAATTGGTTTGCACACATATGTTCAAGGTTGTAAAAGAGTGGCTGTGGATCTTGCAAATGGTTTTTTTTTCGAGTTGTTTTAGAGAATGGTAGAGTCATAGGTGATAGAGTGACATATTCAGTAATGTATGAAAGACTGATTCGGTATCTTACTATGTTTGGAATGTTTGTGTGTTTGTCGGTAAGACCTCCTCATAGCTTTTAGAACCAGGTATGAAGTGACTCTGGCTTTATCTGGTTCACTTGCCAATGTAGGACAAGTTATGAACCATGTGGGATGGTATGGAGAGGGAACAGTAGAATATCATAGTAGATTGCCAGCTTTAGTGGAATCTGATTACATAGCAGGTAGATAAGCAGACAGCGGTAGTCAATGTGATTCTGCGGAAGATCAGTTCGAACAATATGGGGATTTTAATATTTTACTAAAAGCTTTTCAATAACGATAAGGCCTTTAAAATGTCAATACAGGTAAAAAGGAAGATCCTTTGTTTTCTAATTTGCAGTAGATTAATTGCCATCTACATCATATTAGGATTATATAGGACTGTTTGTTTTGTAAAAGCAGTGACTGTTAATTTGTTGTTGACTAACATTTTGTAGATATGTAAAGCCCCTTTCACAATTGGCGCACGAGCAGAAGCGACTGAATATTCATGCGACCAATAAAATTAGATATGAATCGTAAACTGTTGCCGAAATAATCGCATTTGAAAAAAGTATTTGTACGAAATTCGTGTGATCTAAGCGGTCGTTGTGCGATGTAAACGCATTAAATCTTGCGATATATCTTGCGTGTATAGACGACTGTTGTACAATAAAAGCGATAGATAATGATAATGCGATAGGATCGCGCGAGAGACCAGGTGATTGGACGTTTGAACGTGCATCAATACGATTGGACTTGCGATCATGCGTTCCATGGTACAAATGCTCGTGTGAGTCAGAGGGGTATTTATATCGCCCATTTCCGAAGCTTTAGTAGACATAGTTGAAAGCGAGAGAACATGCCGCCCAAGAAGAAATAGAGATGCAACAGCATATATTATTATGCCTCAATATGATTATTCTATTATTTTTGATTGGTCTAGAAAGTCATGTGACAGGGCGATTTCATAGGAATAAAAAGCCGATAGGAGCATATGATGTAGACAAGTATGATTAAATAAAACAAAATTAATTCTCTATATATCACAAAACCAACTTCACTATCTATGGTTCAAAATTATGAAAGAAAAGAGAGACAGTAACAGAGGAAATCAAACAATCACGACGTTATTGCTTCTGAAAAGTAAAACAATATTTAGAAATCAACGTATTTTGTATAATCATATGTTGTTCGGTATAATTAAACGTTTATTGCGTTAATGTTCAGGGAATATGAAGTTTTATTCCCCCAGAAAAATTCTTTTCCTCGGGCGATGCCATCGGGAAATATGAATTTTCTTGGAGAAATAACTCTTCATATTTCCCTCACCATCATGCAATAAATGTATACTGTTGAATTGTGGTCTGAAACAGAGATGTTGATACAGGGTAAATATACTAGTGGCAAAGCATGGTGTTACTGATCGTGCAATGATAGTAAAACGTTGCAAGATAACATGAAACATGTTGAGCAACAGTCTCATGGTCGCACAATACGCGCATAAACAACTGCGATTCATCTTACGACCTTAAAAAATCGTGCATCACTCTTGCGAGTACACATAACGTTGTAAAACGTTCGTACTAAAGTTCGTGCGTTGCACTGCGATGATTTGGATCGCATTCAGTCGCGTCTGAATAGTGTGTTTGTCCACTATTTTAGGATACTTGATGCGAGCACTAAAACGCAAGAGCTCGTGCAACGTATGCGAGACCCTGTGCAACGTATGAGAGAGCTCGCGCAAATTAAAAAAAATCCGATCGCAAAGTGTTGTAAAATGCTCGTGCGCCAATTGTGAAAGAAGCTTAACAACTGTATAACTCATAACAGTGATAAGTTGAGAGAATGTCAAATCTAAAATTTGAAAATAATAGATATATTGTTTTTTAAATAATAAATTTATCCCATTTTGATTCAACTTGTTTATTTGTATCTTAAGTTCAGGAGTATGTTAGACGAGACTGTTTGTAACTCAACAAATTTTGTTTAAATGAATTTTATAACGATGAGTACTGGGAGAAGTGAAGGCCTTTTAGTTACAATGGTGATGGTCAAGGGAATGATAATGACTACATTTCCCAATACTTGAGAATAACTAGATCAGGAACGTATACACTTAGGATGGGTATATATCCCAAGTGTAATACGTCACCGCGAAAGTGATGACGTCATCTTTCTCAGAGCTGTACCAATGATATTTAATATTGAGGATGAGCGCATTGGTGGTTCAGCGTATCCAAGATTTTTACCCCACCCACCCCACCCTTGTACATGTTCTTGTTCTCGGTTCATGATAATGACTACATTTCCCAATACTTGAGAAGAACTAGAGCAGGAACGTGAACACTTAGGATAGGTATAACCCCCCCCCCCCATCTATTCCCTATTTAACAATCCTTTTTTTACTTTTAAATTTGGCTCCATGTATTTCATATGTTATATATTTTGTCATAAACATGTGAAAAATGATTTTCAATCAAAAAGTGTTTATTATATTAAAAATAACATGTTTGTTTGATTACTGAGTTCCTTTGAAAGAAGAATATTTCAAACGAAGAGAAAATGTCAAGACAATACGTTTGAAAAGAAAAACAGGTACATACCTGTATCCTTTTCTTTTTTATTCTTCGGCTTTGTTTTGAAGAACTTGCTTATTTTCTCTGAAATTAAAGAATCACGAAATGATAGTGATAATCATAAATAATAGGAATAATTCCTGAAGATAATTTAATATCTGAACTAGCAAAACAACAGGATGTGGTGAACATTATCTCACAATATGGTCCTGCAATAACTATTGGCCGATGCATGGAAGCAGCAATTTAATGGACTCTTTACATTTATTTAAAACCTTACGTTTATAAATTTAAAAAAATGTTATATCAAAGATAACATAGATTTACTAAATTTGGTTTCCTAGAACACTCCAGTAGAATCCTTTGATGTAACAAACCATTATTATAACATAACACATTATACCAGATTAGAAGCTATTAAACATTGGTGTCATGTTTCGTGTACATTTTATTTTTTGTTACGAAAGATTTGTCGTACGACTTAATTTTTTATGTTGGAAAACCGCGCCATACTCGATGTATGCACAACTCTGATTCTCTGTATCGAGGCTTGTAATCCACAGTGTAAGTCTTTTGACATTTGTAAACTAGGTTATTTCAACATATTTTTATGTGAATTATCTGTATGTTTCATGTCAGTAATGCTAAGCGATGCATATTCTTGAAATCTTGTATTTTATGTTTACCATGTGCTCGGTGTATGGGGCGCCATTTTGTCCATCATATTTCTGGTCATTTAATTTCGAGTTGCAGTTGATTAATTTACTTTAACTTGCTGTTTATCATATGAATAGACTGAATTCAACTGTTTAAATCATATGTGTAAGGTTTCATAATCTAATTGCAAACTCTGTCCTAATATTTTTTGTATGGAAACCTGTACCAGTCATTGATTGTTACATTTTTTTGTTACAGCTTTTTACCGTCGTCTGAGACGGTTATCTGTCTCCCAAATAAACTGATTTCACCGACACTTGTGAGTCCGACTTTTATTGGGGCAGAACAGTAAAAAGACTAGGATGTCTACCTCAGCAGAGCAGATCACTCCCGACTCAACAGAGGGCACCCAGGTCACTCCTGACCCTACAGAGGATGCCCGGGAATCACAGACGACTGATGGCAAGAGGCAGTACGTCACACAAGATGAAGAGGAGTATCAGGAAGAGTACTATCAGGATGAGGACTCCTTTGCCGACATCTTAGCGAAGAAGAGGGCTGATGTAAGCCGAGCAAAGGCTAGGATGGCATACACCGCCAGAGAATTGGAGCTCAGGAAACAACGAGTGGAACTCGATGCTGCAATGGAAATGCTACATCTCGAGAGAGAGGCTGCAGAAGCTGAAGCTGATTGTCAAGCCTTTGAATCGACCATGATACAGATGTCACCTATGAAGAGACGAACGAGTTCCTTAGGCGAAGTCAGCAACTTTAAACCAGGACAGGATCAATCCACTCCACGTCAACCTTCTGCATCGCCAGGACTACTGACCGGTACTTCCGATCCGACTCAACTTGACCCGGATGCACAACCCTATGTACCTGCAGCACAGCCTTTGGTTCCTGACACACAGCCGTCCGTGCCTGTCGCACAACCGTACGTGCCTACTGCACAGCCTTATGTGCGTGCCGCACAGCCGTACGTGCCTACTGCACAGCCTTATGTGCCTGCCCCACAGCCCAACGTGCCTGCCGCACAGCCTTATGTGCCTGCCGCACAACCTCACGTGCCTGCCGCACAACCTCACGTGCCTGCCGCACAACCTCACGTGCCTGCCGCACAACCTCACGTGCCTGCCGCACAGCCATCCATGCCTGCCGCGCAGCCTCATGTGCCTGCCGCACACCCTCACGTGCCTACCGCACACCCTCACGTGCCTGTCGCACAACCGTATGTGGCTGCCTCACACCCCTTATCACCACTTGTGACTGATCAGGGACCACAAGTAACTGATGTTACCCGATTCCTCCTGAGGAAGGACTTGCTATTCTCCAGACTTACTCACTTTGACGATAGACCAGAATCATACAGTGCCTGGAAACACAGCTTTATGTGTGTAGTGAATGAGCTTCAAGTCTTGGACTCCGAGCAGATGGACCTTCTTATCAAGTACTTAGGTCCGGAATCTAAGAAGCACGCAACAAGCATGAGGACATCCAACATCTTCGACATCTCAAGAGGACTAAGAAGACTTTGGGAAAGGTTGGATGAGCGCTATGGTGCACCAGAACATGTGGAAGCATCCGTAAGAGCCAAACTGTTGAGTTTCCCAAAGCTTGGCAACAGAGATCATCAAAAACTTTACGATCTGTCAGACATTCTTATGGAGATGAAGTTTTTGAAGGAGGATCCGAAGTACAGTGCAATGTTGGCCTATCTAGACTCATCCTCAGGGATTAGACCCATCATTTCAAAACTTCCGTATGGCCTGCAGGAGAAATGGACCAACAGAGCCATGAAGTACAAGCTTGAACATCAGACTGTGTTTCCACCCTTTGGTGTGTTTGTTGACTTCATGAAGGAGATGAGCAGAGTGAAAAACGACCCAAGTTTTGCGTATCACACTGACGCTAACCACAACGAAAAGCAGCCTATGAACGTTCCAAGGGGAAGAGTGAACACGAAGAAAACCACAGTGTATCAACCAACAGGATCCGGAAATCTGAGCGAGCCGAAGCTTGATGTGTGTATAATTCACACCGGTCCGGGTGTTAAACACAGTGTCAATAACTGTCGAGTGTTTAAGGCCAAGCCTATTGAAGAACGTATGAAGTTGCTCCGTGAACACAGACTCTGTTTTCGGTGTTGTTCCGCAAGTCATAGGAAACAAGACTGTAAAGAGGCCATCATGTGCAAGGAATGCGGAAGTGAGTTCCACACTACGTCTCTCCATGTTGATTCGTCACCAGCTCCTACCACTGGAAGGGCCTCATCAGTTCATGGCGGGGAGGAGGCTCCTAGGCGTCAGCAAGTAACAAAAGAACAGCACGTCACAACCATAAACAGCAACTGCACAGAAGTAGGGAAGGAATTTAAGGGAAAATCTTGTGCAAGAATTGTTCCCGCGACTGTCACCTATGATGGAAGAGCTGTCTCTCTGTATGCTATGCTTGACGACCAGAGTAACAAGACCTTGGCTAAGAAGGAATTGTTTGACTTGCTGAACATCAATACAGAGACAATACCTTACCTGATGACGTCATGTTCTGGACAAGTGACAACCTTCGGGAGAACTGCCTCAGGACTCTATATTGAATCAGCCAGGGGTGAGACCAGACTACCCTTGCCGTGCACGTTAGAGTGTGATGAAATACCGAACAACTACCAAGAGATCCCTACACCTGACGTTGCTCTTCAGCACGAGCACATGCGGGATATAGCCGGCGACATCCTACCCATTGACGCTTCAAGAAAAATTCTGTTGCTGATAGGAAGAGACCTTCCTCAAGTCCACCATGTTCTTGAGCAGCGCATAGGACGTGACCACGAACCATTTGCACAGAGGTCACCCCTTGGTTGGACGATCATCGGCGACACATGCTTGTCTGGACAACACAGACCAAGAGCTGCGAATGTGTACAAGACCTTCATCACGGACAGCGGACGTGGAACTATTCTTGAACCATGTGCCCAGTACTTATCCGTGAGAGAGAAGCTTCCAACCAGAGATGTGACAAACAGATTACGGGTATCTGACACTTCATCTGATGAACACTTATTCAGACGCACACCAGATGATAACAAAGTGGGATCATCAGTGGAAGATAGGATGTTTATGGACATCATGAACAAAGAACTATTGATGGGTGAGGATGGAAAGTGGGTAGCTCCCCTACCCTTCCGCCAACCAAGATTACGACTACCAAACAACTATGAGGTTGCATTGAGACGTGCACGAGCCTTGGACGCAAGTCTCAAGAGAGATCCAGTAAAGAAGGAACACTTTGCGACCTTTATGACAAAGCTGTTCGACAACGATCATGCTGAGAAAGCACCCACTTCCAAGTCAACGCAGGAGCAGTGGTTTCTTCCTCTCTTCGGGGTCTACCACCCTCAGAAACCTCACCAGATCCGGGGCGTATTTGATTCCTCTGCGAAGTTCAAGGGAACCTCTTTGAACGACCAACTGCTGTCTGGCCCGAACCTCACCAACAGCTTGCTTGGAGTGTTGCTTCGTTTCAGGAAGGAGATGATTGCTGTCGTAGCAGACGTGCAGCACATGTTTCACTGCTTCACCGTCAGAGAAGAGCACAGAGACTTTCTCAGCTTCCTTTGGTACAAGGACAACGAGATCGGAACGGAACTAACAGAATTCCGAATGAAGGTCCACGTTTTTGGTAATAGTCCTTCTCCGGCCATAGCGACACTGGGCCTCAGGAAGATCTCAGAACTATCTGAGGAAAGCCATGGACCTGATGTCAAGGAGTTCATCAAGAGGAACTTCTACGTTGATGATGGTCTGACATCATGCTCAACAAGCCAAGAAGCAGTAGACCTGATGCGCAGAACCCAGGACGCATTGAAGCAATACGGGAACCTAAGGCTCCACAAGTTCGCATCAAACAGCGCGGATGTCATGAAGGCGTTTGAGCCACGAGACTTAGCACAGGACATCTACGACCTGAACCTTGATGAGGACCAGCTCGTGCAACGGAGTCTTGGTATGCGATGGAACTTGTCGAGTGATATGTTCGAGTTCCGCATCTCTACTGATGACAAGCCCACAACACGCAGAGGTGTACTGTCGACAGTGAACAGCCTCTTCGATCCATTAGGCTTTCTCTCACCTGTTATCATCAGCGGGAAACTCATTCTTAGAGACGTAGTGACCTGTACCTCAGACTGGGATGAGCCGCTGCCGGACCATATTCTGGCAAGCTGGGAAGAGTGGAGTTCATCTCTGAAGGAGTTGGAGAAGATCCACATACCCAGAACAACCGTGGTACATCTTAGCAAGGCAGTAAGAAAGGAACTGTGGACATATGCGGACGCGTCAGAGAAAGCCATAGCTGCCGTTTCTTACATGAAGGTGTACTACGAAGATGGCTCTGCGATGACTGGATTTCTACTAGGGAAGTCTAAAGTGGCACCAGTATCAGGCCATACCATACCCCGTTTAGAGCTTTGTGCAGCTGTTCTAGCCATTGAGATATCGCAGATAGTCATGGATCACATGGACATAATGTTCGACTCGGTGAAGTATTTTTCCGACAGTCGTGTGGTATTGGGGTATATCCACAATGATAAGAGACGATTTTTTATTTACGTCTCCAACAGGGTCGAGAAAATCAGAAGCCTTAGTGAGCCGTCGCAGTGGAACTTTGTGCCGACACACCTCAACCCTGCTGACGAGGGCACTAGAGGCGTAGTTCCTAAGGACATTGGAGAGTGTGCTTGGCTTAGAGGAACTACTCACCTGCAGCGCATTGACGACGAAACCAAGGCAGAAGGGTTTCCCCTACAGGAACCTCTGTCAGACAGAGAAGTCAGACCTGTATGTTTGAAGACTGAGTGTGAACCTATGCTTGGAACTCAGAGATATGAGAGATTTTCCAGCTGGGACAGATTGGTCGAGGGTATCGCCCTGCTCCAGCGATTCATCATAAGCAGAAAGGGAGGTAAATCACAGATTTTACCGAAGTCCATAGACTACTCTCAAAGAGCAGAAAACTACATTATCAAGACAGTGCAAAGAGAAGTCTATTGTGAGGAGATTTACTGTCTGAGGTCCAAACAACCATTGCCGAAGAATAGCAGCATTCTTGCATTGAGTCCGTTCCTCGACGACGATGGTATTGTTAGAGTTGGTGGACGCTTAAGACATCTCAACGATGCGACTGTCTGCAAGAACCCTATACTGATACCGGGGAAGCATCACATTGCGACCTTACTTGTACGCAAGTACCATCAACTGGTGCAACACCAAGGGCGCCACTTTACGGAGGGAAAGGTCAGGTCCTGTGGGTTCTGGGTCACCGGCTGCAAGCGCCCTGTTTCGTCCCTCATTCACAAGTGTGTTACTCGTCGGCGACAACGTGGGAGCTTCGCAACCCAGAAGATGTCTGACTTGCCTACAGACCGCATACTGCCAGGAGAGCCACCGTTCACTTCGGTGGGAGTAGATATCTTTGGGCCCTGGGACGTCGTGACTCGTCGCACTCGGGGAGTTCCAGCCAACGGCAAACGATGGGCAGCACTGTTCACATGTCTGGTGACACGCGCAGTCCATGTCGAGGTAGTAGAGGAGATGTCCGCATCATCCTTCATCAACGCCCTGAAGCGCTTTACAGCCATACGAGGACAGGCAAAGGAGTACCGTTCCGACAGAGGAACCAACTTTGTTGGCGCTACCGACCCTCTACAGATCGACGCAATCAACGTGGAAGATCGTCAGGTCAAGGATTTCCTGCACTCTCGGGGAACAACCTGGATTTTCAACCCGCCCCATGCATCCCATATGGGTGGAGCTTGGGAGCGCATGATAGGGTTGACACGGCGCATATTGGACAACATGTTGAAGGATCATTCAGCACAGGGTCTTACGCACGAGGTACTTACCACCTTTCTGGCCGAGGCAAGTGCGATCATAAATTCTCGCCCACTTACCGCCGTTTCGTCAGATCCAGACTCGCCTTTTGTCCTTACCCCAAGCATTTTGCTTACTCAGAAGACGGATGTACCGACCGAAGCTGTATGCGACACAACTGCTAAGGACCTCTTCAAGGTACAGTGGAAGAGAGTACAGCACCTCGCCAAGATGTTCTGGGACAAATGGAAGAAGGAATACCTGCATACCTTGCAAGCGCGTAAGAAGTGGCATCATGGTCAACGTAACATTAGTGTTGGTGACATAGTGTTGTTAAAGGATGTCGAAACCCATCGCAACAACTGGCCGCTTGGACGCATTACTGCAACGTTTCCTGGCAAGGACAACTTGGTTCGCAAGGTTGAAGTACGTGTCAGCAAGGACGGCAAGACCACCTCTTACGTCAGACCAGTGACGGAACTCATTTTATTATTGGAGAACTGAATGTTTTCTGTACTAAATTGTATTCAAATCTTGTGTGATATAATTTTATATATCAGACGGGGAGTGTCATGTTTCGTGTACATTTTATTTTTTGTTACGAAAGATTTGTCGTACGACTTAATTTTTTATGTTGGAAAACCGCGCCATACTCGATGTATGCACAACTCTGATTCTCTGTATCGAGGCTTGTAATCCACAGTGTAAGTCTTTTGACATTTGTAAACTAGGTTATTTCAACATATTTTTATGTGAATTATCTGTATGTTTCATGTCAGTAATGCTAAGCGATGCATATTCTTGAAATCTTGTATTTTATGTTTACCATGTGCTCGGTGTATGGGGCGCCATTTTGTCCATCATATTTCTGGTCATTTAATTTCGAGTTGCAGTTGATTAATTTACTTTAACTTGCTGTTTATCATATGAATAGACTGAATTCAACTGTTTAAATCATATGTGTAAGGTTTCATAATCTAATTGCAAACTCTGTCCTAATATTTTTTGTATGGAAACCTGTACCAGTCATTGATTGTTACATTTTTTTTGTTACAGCTTTTTACCGTCGTCTGAGACGGTTATCTGTCTCCCAAATAAACTGATTTCACCGACACTTGTGAGTCCGACTTTTATTGGGGCAGAACAATTGGATTAATTTTCTAGACCTACTTCACGACCATTCCTCCAAACCCATCATATTACAATATTAAAAATGGATACTGGAAAACAGTTTTAGGAATTATGATGAACTTTTCAACAAAACTAGAAACAGCTATGGGAACTAAAGTTGCCCCAAATAATGCTACATTTGTGCTAGGATTTTTATAAGAAAAACTGTATAGTAGCTTGGAGGAACAATTAAGTGTTGAATATAAAACCTTCATACAACTATCATAGATAATATTGGACGATTGATTTATCATCTGGATAAAACCAAACGATGAATTACATATGTTTTATAACATTATAAACAACATGAACAAACATTTTGAATTTGCATGAGGAAAACTCTTTTTTTTGTAGCTAACACATTTTGTAACAAATAACTTCAACAGCAAACTTTAATAAAATTAAATATATTTAACAGCAAACACCCAAAAGATTCTTTCAGGCACTTTTTTCACAAACACAGCAAGTTATGCATACAATTTAGTTAATGTTAATTGTAATGTTGCAGCCATGGAAAGAAAATACAGATTTAGCTGCTTTAACTCTGGGAATGCTGATTCCAGTTTAATGCAGATTACCAAACATTGGGCTGTCGAGAATGGCAGCTAAATCTCTGTCATCAACATCAAAAATGTCCTGGAGTTCTTGTACATTTGAGGCTGAATCTGGCATTAAATTTTTCTCAATTTGTTGAAGGGGTGTCTGTTGAATTGGCGCGGACTTTCATACAGATAATTTTGTTGCCACATTCACCCAGCATGGTTATGCAGGTGGCTCGTATGCAATGATTAGTATACACACATGATAGTCCTGCATCTTTGCTAATCCTCTGCATCATACTTCCTAAGACATGCTTTCCAACAACCATATTGTCATACCAAACAGGTGACTGATCATCAATGCTTGTCTTTGGACGTTACCATAGAGAGTCGCAGTCTGCATTTAGCTTGGCGATATGCTTCTCGAAACTCAAAACTGGACAATTCGGATTTCCTACAAGATATTAAACATATCAGAATATTTAATACATGTATTTACATTGTCATTTTGTATATATACCATCTAAATATATTTATGTGTAATACATTTTAGGATAAATGAAATATAAAAAAAATAATTTTTAATTATGCACACATTTATTTTTTTTTTTAAATATATTAAACTTGACATGACTGTAAATACTGTTTTCTCTATATTAAATTCAATTCTTAGCAAATATGAATAGACATATCAGGGCTTATATGCACTTAGCTGCAGGTCTGTAGCTCCCGGTCTGAAAAAATTCGGATGGACGACCTGGAAGCTACAGTGCCTCTCATGGTAAAAAACTTAATTTACGGCGCACAAAAAAATGCGCTATTTTTGGACTGATTAACCTTATTCTCACACAAATTCTGAGAAAACAGTTAGTGCAATTAAAATTTTCAGGCAATTTGCTACTGATATCGTCACTTTTCTTGCCTCAGACTATCTCTTAAACATTCTATCCGACCTCGAAAATGAAGTACATGTATATTAATTCACGTCGAGATCGAGAATCGCCATTTTTGATGTAAACAAACTGCCTCACTTCACTTTACGGGTCTGGAAATGGTGTTTTAAAGAATATCAGAGGCAAGTGAAGTGACGATATCTGTATTAAAATGTCCGAAGGATTTTTTGGAATCAAATATTTGTACAGAATGTGTTCGGAAAGTTCGAAAATGAGATTAAAGTAATTCCACCCTCCCGTGACGTCATACATTTTACATAAAGCATGAATTCATTAAAATTCTTGCAAGTAGATTTGTAATTTCTATGTTTTCATAGATGCACATCAAAAACTTAAATCACTGTTTACTTGGAGCTATTTAATAAGCGTTTTTCATCCTTATATTCGACATAATTCAATAATGACAAAGGGAAATAACTCTTTTCTACTTTTCTCTAAGTGTTATATCTAAATGCTATAATTTTTCTAATGTAAACAATTTTTTCTTTTTTTTAAAATTAATTTTAGTTTTCTGGCAAAGTAAGCAATAAAATTTAAATAGACAAACAAGTATCCATCCTCTTATATTTAATTTTTAAACAAAAAAAGTGTGATTTTCAGATGATAATTTCAGCCTTTGGTTTTTATTACCTTACATCTTAAATAGTACGGATACATATATATTTTATTTATTTTTTGATGAAATTCAAGTCCCATACGTTAAAAAAAAGTTAAGTTTTTAACTTTGAACCCATGATTTTATAGGTACGGAGTTACCTTAATCAGCCTAAAACTATCGCAATTTTTTGTGCGCCGTAAATTGCAGTTTTTTTACTATGGGAGGCCCTGTAGCTCCCTGTCGTCCATCCGAATTTTTTCAGACCGGGAGCTACAGAACTGCAGCTAATATGCACTTACCGGGTTGCTCATACATCCTTCCTCCATCCTGGTCATCATCATTACAATTCGGACCTCTATGATACTTTGTTAGCTTTTCAGTGGTGCATGGACATACCTCCTGCTGTCATGGTCCTTCCTGATTACATAGTCACTCTTTTTCATTCCACGAAGATTTTCTCTTCTCTTCTCTTCTCTTTTCTCTTCTCTTCTCAAAAGTACAACATTATTTCAAAGAAAACTTTCTGTTGAAGGGACTTACGACTGTCACAACTAAACACACTGTTGTTGTACAAAGTTTCCAGGTCTTGTTCGCTTAATACCTCCTTATGCTGCACCTCTCCAACACCCTCCTTCTTTACTTGGACCATGGCGGCGAAGAAAACGTCGTTTGCTGGTTTAAATCTAGCGTCGTTAATGATGTCAACTTCGAGCGATTTTTCGAACGATTTGTGTAATCCATGCCTTATAAAAAAATCATCAACTTTTTTGCAATCATGGTGCCGCCTTTCTTCCTTGCAGCGCAATAAAACTTCCCGAGAACTTTTATGATTTCTTCACATGATTTATCTTTTAAAAGATGTAGGGACAGGTCTAGCGTTAATAGATAATTATTCAGTATAGTCTCTTCAGTTTTAACAACACTTTTGGTATTCTTACTGTCTCGACTTTCCAAAATTGATCTTATTTCCTCTTCGGAAGCTTCGCCAAACCGAGCAACGGCAGCCGTGTTTGTTAAATCAAACACGTAAAGATAACTCGTTTTCGAATATGACGTCACCGGTCAACAGTCTTTTTAACAGTCGATTTTAACAGTTCCAATCCAACAATTCCAGTCAAACAGCAAAATGCTGGACTTTTTTTCGTATAGAGTTATATACATGTACATTGTTTTACATGGGTTTAAGGTAAGGTTTGCGGCTTGCATTTTTTAGAGGTTGTACCAAAGTTACATACCATTTTGTTCACTATACTAAAGTTTTTTTTCTCATGAAATTCAAATGAATTTTGCCCGTCCCGTTTTATAACTACAAAAGGTCAAAGTTCATGATTTACAATTTTCATTTAGATGAAATGTAAACAATTTCGTGAAAATATGTACATTTTATATGTGACTATTATGGGTGTTATTTATGCTTAAAATGTTCGAAAATAATATCACTATCAATATCATGATTCACTTTTATTAATATCTGATGAACTATCCAAAAATAGAATAAAATGCAACAAAAGTCTTAATTTTGGACTACTATTATGTAAACGAAAACATCTTATTTGAAACATTTCCAAGTCCACCGATTTCAGGAGAAACGTATCTTAGAATATGTGTAATCTGATGTTTCTAAAACATTATTCAAAACCATATGATGCGGATTTCGTTTTCGTGGAAATTGATAAAATGCTTGTGTCCTCTTATTTTTTCATTGAAACTAAAAAAAAACCGCGAAATAAAAAAAAACTGAAATCAATTATGACGTCATATAAATTTTGACGTCATAACTGAAATAAAGGGTAGTTGGTGTTACGTCACAATGAAAATGTGTGAGTTATCTCCCTGTAACCGCAAACCTTACCTTAACAAAACCATATATGGAAACAGTGACGACACTGAGTCTGATAGAAAAGGCTAGCTGCATACCGTATTCGCCGGAATGGGGACGGAATAAATAAAAAATAATAAGGTAGGCCTATAATCATATTATCTCTAAATAACTTATTTCTTAAGAAATATTATTTTTCGGAAAAATAAATTATGAGCTTGGTGTACATTTTATCAAAATAATGTATGAAAGCAGGGACGTATATACTGTTATATCTATCTCTGATGAAAGATGCTAGTGAAGAATTTGATCGGCTTCAGATATTTCCTTAGAACTAGAAAAAATTACATCAAATGACTTTGTTGCAATATGCATGTATCTAAATATACACGCATTGTTATTAGAGTACATGCAACAAAGTGTTAAAGTTAAGAGCTCGGCTGAATAAGGAAATTTCTCCAAAAGCATCCTTTAACGCTACCACAAAGTTGGGAAAGACACCCCCCCCCCCCCCCCGCGAAAAATTGCACGGGGTCGGCCAGCTGGTCAATTAAATAACTGAGTTGCAAAGTTATCAATAAGAAAAACAAACTATTTCAAGACAATGGTTTTGATATTTTGATTAATAAGAGACATTAGAAGTGACCACCCCCCTTTTTACAAAAAAAAATAATGAAGTATATTAAGATATAGTTTACTGTCGTGAAATAAAAATGTGTATAAATTATTTTAAAAAGTGTTCATTTTACATTGTCGGCAATATATAGGGAATGAAGCTCATCATGCAGGTGAAAATTGGCAATATTTTTTTTATTTCAAGCAATCACTACGGGATATGAGTATGACGTCCTGAATGTCAGTTCAATACAGACTCACTTAGTGAAGTTGGTTGATAAACATTTTCCGGAGAGCTTTTATAATACTGCTTTACAGCCACTTGTGAACATGTACTGTTCACCATAAAACAGCTTCTTAATTTTGTAAAATTATCGTCAATACAGTATATATTGTAAAATATTATATAATTAACTCTACCAGTTCATATACGATCAAATTCAGTTGACCCACCCCGTTCCTTAATTTCAGAAATCCAGTTTCCGAAGAAAAAACATAATTACAAAAACATTCACATACTAGTATATCTTTACTATTTCTTCGAAGCCCATCAATTTTTAACAAAACTTTATGCTTTAATTGATGATTATAAATCTTCTTTTTATAACAGTTTTAGATTGTTTTATTATTAATTCTGCACTTACACAACAAAATCATTTTGATATTATAAAAAAAGTATAAATACATGTATAGTTACAAACATTCTTCCCTGAATAATTCCCAAATATTTGTAAGTCGTTTAATTCTAACTAATTCAGAAAAATAACAAAAACTAGACACGATCTCGTTGCGAGCGACAAGGAGGTCTTCCGTCCGATTTTAAGAAGAGGATATGACATTGCCTTAATATTTGTCCACGAAACATATCTGGAAATTGAGGCGGGATCTAAGAGTTATGGATGAAAGACTATCTACCCCTCTCTTGATGTCATAAGAATGCTCTTGTCATTTCAAACACATTTTGTTCAACATTTGTTTAGAAATTTTGTAACGTTCTCGAGATATCTGGAGAAGGTCGTTTAAGGGGCCGACCATGTAACTACTCTTAGGGACCGGATAACAAAGAAAATTTGGTTGCATTTAGTTTAGCACATTATTTTGAGCATCTTCTTTTCAATATTGCTTTCCAGAGTTTACCTCCATTTTGAGATATTAAGGAGCAAAATTTCCGATTTCTGGCCCCTTAAAATCTTTAATTACGTAACAAAGGAGTAAATGAGTGTCATGCATAGGTAATCAACGTTATAATGAACATAATTGCTTCTATAAAAAATATTTCACTTTAAAAAGTTATCATTTACAAACCTAAGAGCCTCTTGGCCCCTAATTCCAATGGCCAGTCCTTTTTTCTTGATGTCATAAGAATGGTCTTGTCAATTTAAACACATTTTGTTCAACAAGTGTTTCCAAATTGTGTATCGTTCTCGAAATATATTGAGAACGTCGTTTAGGGGCCAACCTTGTAACTCCTTTTAGGAACTACATTACAAAGAAATTTTGGTTGCATGCTGTTAAGCACATTATTTCAAGCATCTTCTTTTAAATATTGCTTTTCAGTGTTTTCCTCCATTTTGAGATATTGAGGATCAAAATTTCGGATTTCTGGCCCCTTAAAATACCTTATTACCTAAAAAGGAGTAAACGATTGCCATGTATATGTAAATAACGTTATAAGAAACATAATTGCTTCTATAACGTATAACAAATTATTTCATAATAAAAAGTTATTAAAAGACTTTAGAGCCCTTTCGGTCCCTAATTTAATTTGTCAGCCCCCTTTCCTTGATGTCAAATGAAAGCTCTTGACTTTATAACTTTTTTTTGTTCTACATGTTTTTAAAAAATACTATCGAGAAAAGAGATATAGAAAGAAAACCACGAAAAATCACGATGGTTTTTCAACCGTAATTTTCGAGCTCGGGCGAGCTTCGGCGCGTTTGGTCACAAAAAAACATATGTACACCATTTTAGACCTACAACATTTTGTTTACAATCCCTGAAATTTTGAACTCAATATCTCAAATAATTAAGGAGTTTACCCCCGGACAAGCCGACCCTCTGAAAATCGTTAAATTGTAAATATCTCAAAACCGGAAGTGATATCATCATGCAAAAAAAAATTCCAACAAGGTTCAGATCAATACCTTTCAGATCTGAAAATTTTACGTAAATCGGTTGAGCCGTTTCTGAAAAATCGCGTGCACAAATCGGTAAGAAAAAGAATAATAACTAGACTCGATCTCGTTGCGAGCAACGAGGAGGTCTTCCGTCCCATTTTTATGAGGTGATATGACGTCATCGTCTCTCATTTTCGACAACAAAACATGATCTGGAAAAGGATTTGAGTACTAATGCTTTCCTGTAATGCTTTTTAAAAGTGCTCCTATCTTGCTTTTTTAAATACTTGCATTTCTTCCAATTGAGATAGAAAAGATTAAACTTTTTTACCTCTGGTCCCTAAAATTTATAATAAGGTAACGCATGAGAAAATCATTATATTGTTAGGATATATAATTGTATTATACCTATTATAACCTATCACAAAACATAAAAGACTTTAGGCCCATCTTGATCCTTAATTGGAGGAGTCAGTCCCTTTTTCTGAATATCAAATGAAAGGTCGTTTAATTTTAAACACATTTTGTTCAACCTATGTTTAGAAATTCATTACCGTTCTTGAGATATATGTGAGAGAATTTTTGGGCCGATCCCTTATCCCCTTATAACGGCCGTTTAAAAACATTTTAAAAGTTGAACATTGTTAAGTATAGCATTTTGAGCATCTTCTTCTATACTGCATTTCCAAAGATTTTTCTTTTCTGATATGTGGGTGATTAATTTTTCGGATATTTGACCTCTGGAAACCTCTATTACATAACGCATGATAAAATTATTACATTACTTGAATACATAACAGTAAGATAACATACCTGCTTTTATGACCTTTCACAAAATATCTCTCAGTAAAGAGCTAAAGATGAACAATTTTAGAGCCGTCTGGTCCCCTAATTTGAGAGACAAGCCCCCTATTCTTGATATCAAATGAAAAGTCAAATATCAAATGTACAGTTCAAGAAACGGTCCGCACCGTTGAATTACTGAATGCAGATAATTGATATTCATAGTATAACTTGTTTTGAATTACACCGATGATCTTTTAATTTATGGGTAGGACCTACAATATTATGGCTAAAAAATTATTATTAATATAAAATTAATACTTGCTTTGGCCCCAGTATTCTTTTAATTTAGGGAAGGGGCCAAATATTATGGCCCAAGAAAAGGTCCGCCTGTTGAAATGCTGGATGTAGATATTTGATATTAATATTGGTACTTGCTCTGATTTACCCCGATGATCTAATATTACGGCTGAAGAAAAGGTCCGCCCGTTAAAGAAAAAAACATGTTATGCATGTAGTTAAACAATGAATTAGGTACTAGTAGTTTATACATATTAAATATTGGTAATATATTGATGTTCATCGATATCTTAAGGACACAGTATCATAGTACAGGAAAAGGTACGTCCCATTGAAATGCTGTATGCAAACAATTCACAGTATTTTAACCCGATGACCTTTTGTTTCAGAGGTAGGACCCAGTACTATAGTTCAAGAAAAGGTCCGCCTCGTTTAAAAAAAACAGGTCATACATGGATGTAGTGAGTTTAATATAGATTCTTGAAGTGATATTTTGTATTGATATTTTTCAGTCGATCCTCTTAATGAATTATTATTGAAGTGGACTTAAAATTGACTTCATCGTAGGTTTTATTTTAAAAGATTTATTCAGAGAAGTTACACATTATCTATAATAATATTCATATAAATGATTTTTATCGTAAAAATATTTCAATTAAAGTAATGAAACCTGATACATGTACATGCATTGTGTCCTTAAAAAAACCGAGAAATGCAAAACATCCCCATTGCAATTGAAAAGATGATCTTTTATATGTAGGTTTCGGGTGTTAATGTTCAGATATTTAATATGGAACATGTTCTGTACATGTATTTAAAGGACTTTCTATTTAAAAAAAAAAAGCGTCAACTACCCCGGGGGTCTAGATCGGGGGGGGGGGGGGGGGGGGGGTCTGCCCTCAAGCAAGAAAATCACCTTAATCTATACACTACTTTTTGATGACGCAGTACCACAGGCACTTGTTTCTGAGAAATATTTTTACCCTATAGTATAATAATAACACAAGGTATCTAACTCCGAATGAGGTAAACCACCCCCTCACGTGTGTTGCAGTCGTTTTCGCTTTTATACGAAATGCAATGCAAAAGTGTTTAGTACCATTTTCTTCTACAATAAATTATCTAAACAACCATATATAGCATGCTTACTTTTGTTGTATTCTAATGTGCATAATCTGCGTCAAAACACGATAGACTTCAATTGAACCGTAGGCACTGACATGATAGTATTGCAGAGAATAGTGATTCGGATTCTGATTGGCTAGGAGTCTGTTTCTAAAATAACACAGGAAAACTGAACGAGTTATTTATAACCTCGAAGGAAAAACATGGGTGCCAAACATGCACTCAGATTTAAAAAAAACCTCTTTGGTATTATACAGAAATATAAGCATTGTATGCTAAAGGTTTTTTTTTTTAGTAAAATCAGAACCAAGTGACTGATTTTTTTAAATTGCAAAATACACACAGCCCATTGTAAACTATGTAACGTTAACTATATATTGAAAAAAAATGTTTTTGTATTTTTCTTTATATGTGTAAGCTGTCTATTATATAGTTATTCATTTAATTCATAGTTAATTGTTGTAATTAATTCATACCATGAACAAAATCCTTCTTTACGCTGCATTGCAAAATTCACTGTGTTTTCAAATTCTACCGCCTGAAATGTTTTCAAAATCCACTATCCGGTGATCATCTTCTTTTTTCTTTCGACGCAATGAAAATTCCCGAGGTATTCCGAAAACCTTGGAATTCACCAGTAGCTAAAAATAGCAGCTAGCAGTAGCTGATCATCAATTCATATTTAATTAACGAAACGTTTATTTTGCAATATTTTATTTGATTTAAACATCATTAGTTTTTTGCAAATTTTAGACGCTGAAAATGTTTTTTAAATCACGTTATTTTATTTTTTTTATTCTCTGCGATACCATCATGTCAGTGCCTACGGTTCAATTGAAGTCTGTCATGTTTTGACGCAGATTATGCACATTAGAATACAACGAAAGTAAGCATGCTATATATGGTTGTTTAGATAATTTATTGTAGAAGAAAATGGTACTAAACACTTTTGCATTGCATTTCGTATAAAAGCGAAAACGACTGCAACACACGGGAGGGGGTGGTTTACCTCATTCGGAGTTAGATACCTTGTGTTATTATTATACTATAGGGTAAAAATATTTCTCAGAAACAAGTGCCTGTGCGCAGTACGCTAAAAAGTAAATCTAGAAGCATGCAGTTCCGGTACTGAGTGATTCAAACTGAGGCGAATTATGTGGGGGCCGTTCTTTTGAAAAAAAATTGCTAAATGAATACAAGATTGAATTTCATAATTGGAAAATTCATTACTTACAAGTAATGTGGTATGTGACACCTTCACGTTCTGTCGCATTATTTATCGAAATAAACAATAAAATTAGTCACAGTTTTTACCGGAGGGGACTATAGCTTTCCTCTGTGTCCGCCCGTCCGTCCGTCCGTCTGTCTGTCCCACTTCAGTTTTCCACACTTTTTTTTCTTTCTGCTTTTGAGGAATAATATGAAATTTGCTGAACAGCTTCAAAATGTCAAACTACAGATCAAGTTTACACTTTTGTAGCGTTTGGTTGACATATTTTCGAGAAAATAATTTTTTATGTTCCAAATTTTTAATGTTCGTGTTCGTTTTCGGGTTCGTTGTGTATTGAATAAACGAGGAAAGTATGTAGGCAGTAATTATATCGTGCATTATTTATACCATTATTTTATTGTTTCTAACAAACAAATAAGTTCTGTAAAATAATGTCAAGCATTGTGTTGTAAATTTAATCGACAGTGGGTTTTTTTGGTATTATCACAATCGGGTTCGTTATCGGGTTGGTCTGTTGATTCGCGGTACAGAAGACGGTAAGAAATGACATTCTGCATAACAGTGCATTGTTTTCACAACTTTCTACTAGCAAATACTAAATGGACTTGGAGAAATTACAGGAGATAAAATAAAGAGTTTTATTTTACCCATTTTTATTTCATTTCTATATCAAGTAAGTAGTTTGAATTTCCTCTGTTCTTTATCTCTGATAAAAGCATAACATCTCGTTTATAATAGTTTTGAAAAAGATGTATGCTTCGAAGCTTTCATAGAATAATACAAACCGGTAGGGGACGTGTATTGCTTTTGCAATACTCTCAGAATGCTTGTTTATTATGATAATCAAATACTACATTGTTGAACTATTTTTGTTACGTCTTGTTATTCGAAACGGCTTTCTATGTCATCACAAATCAGAAAAAATCGAGCATTTTTATCGTCATAATTTGCAACAAATGTAAATATCAGAAATAAGGTATCATTTTGGGATGTATATCGGGATATAAATACGCGTTGATCACGTGATGCCCTAAGGGCTTTATGGGACTTGATAACTTGACCAACCCGTACTTATATCCCGATATACATCCAAAAATGATACCTTATTTCTTAAGGCCAAGATCTAGTAAATGAAAGGTACTTGCAGGTTTCTGAAATTCAAGATATAATTATTTCAATGATACTTCATAACAACTTGACTTCGACCCGTGCGTGCACGGATTGACATTGCATATGATATAGGACATTTACGAAATAGATACATCGACACAGCGTATTGTTGACATTTACATAACCAAGCTTTAAGCTTAAAATAATGCTATTAAAATAACTACACTCTGCTTAGTTAGAATAATCTGTGTCTCGGGACAGGCCTTCACCACAGGTAAAATGCCTCCCACATACCCGTAATGTAGCAGAAAAGAGCAGAATCGCTCTGAAACGATTTCGGGGAAAATTTGTAAAAGTTAATGAGGTTGCATTGAAAATAACAGTCAAATTATTCATCAATCGCAACTTCTTCGGCCTTTCCGACAGGCTTGGAAAAACATCTCGAATTAACATCACCGGATGCTAGAATTTTATACAAAATGAAGTCGTTTCCCATTAAATCTTTTTTGTTTTGCCTATTTTTTACTAATAAAATATATCTAAAATGCATAAAAAAGCCATAAATTAAATAATGATAATGATAATTAATTTTAGTGCTGAAAATTGATATTACATGCAAATCTTTCAAAGCTTTCCTTTAAAAGGAATACTTTGTCTTGTTATTTTCATTTTTTTCGGGGGGGGGGGGGGGGTAAAAGGGCATAGACTTCGCAGCAATGTTAAGGCGTCCCGATGCTAAAATAGGCTGGAAAACGATATTATTTGAATCATCGCAAAAGTACTTTGACCGGGAGCATTTCTTAAGATCTCTTATACATTTATTGACACCGATGTAAAAAATTATATTTGATGCATTTTTGTGACGTCATATGTACTTTGTAATCACGTGACGGGCGAATCCTAATATTGCAAACTATCTATTTAAATCGCAACGGCGCAGGTGATTAATGACATTAAATCATACATATTTTTTTTAAAAAATCCTTTGTTAAGTCATATACTTTGAAGTTCTTGCTTGGAAAAGAAATAGATATTTCGTTTATGGAAGATATTGTTGAAACATTCCACAAAATCATCAAAATAATGCACACTTTTACTAATCAAAAGCGATTTACAAAAAATTGGTGTAAATCCGTAGGTTTCCCAAGCACGATTCACATCGGTACTTATATTCTCTACCAATTTTACGTAAAATATTCTAAAATTGTGTTTATCTTTCACCTGCGCCAAGCTGGTTTTACATGCATTAAAATTTCTTTATTCAGTTGTTTACACGTAGCAGGGAGAGTCTCCAAACCACTAGGTTATAAATAGTCTTTTACTTAAAACGAAGCTTTAAAACTGCCGATTATTTGATACTGGTTTTTAATATGAATGAATTCTGTGCGTCTAGCATTAACGGCAGCATCTACGTAAAGGAAACATGCGGTATTATACTGGTTTGATATAATTCACTTTAAACGTTAAGATACATTCCCTGAGAACTATCGACAGGAATGCAGATCGTGATGTCAAAGTCAATTATGACGTCATATCGTATGAAGTACAGACAAGTGACTTTCTACTTATCGCTGTAAAATCCATCGGGAAGCCTTATTATCATGTCCGCGTTCATTTTAACTATTCATAATTCCCCTCACGTAAAGATAATTAATACCAAGTTTGGTTGCAATTAGCCAAGGGGTTTTAGAGAAGTCGAAAAACGTTTATAGGCAATAAAGGTTAAAATCCGACTATAATATAGCATTAAACGATTTATTTTTTACGTCGTCGTGTCAATAACTGCCCTCAGGTGAGCAGACAAATTGAACAAGCATTCATTCTGAGAGTATTGCATAAGCAATACACGTCCCCTACCGGTTTGTAGAAATTTGTGAAAACAATGCACTGTTATGCAGAATATCAGTTCTTATCGTCTTCTGTACCCCGAATCAAAAGACCACCCCGATAACAAACCGGATTGTAATAATACAAAAAACCCTGTCGATTAAATATACAACACAATGCTTAAAACAATTTTACAGAACTTATTTGTTTGTTAGAAACAATAAAAGGAATGGCCTAAGTAATGCACGATGTTACTTTCCTCGTTTATCTAATACACACCGAACCCGATAACGAACCCGAACATTAAATAAAAAATTAATTTTAATATGTCAACCAGACGTTACAAAAGTGTAAACTTGATCTGTAGTTTGACATTTTGAAGCTGTTCAGCAAATTTCATATTATTCCACAAACTCATAAAGGAAAAAAGAGTGGAAAACTGAAGTGGGACGGACGGACAGACAAACAGACAGACGGACGGACGGAAGGACAGACTGACTGACGGACGCAGAGGAAATCTATAGTCCCCTCCGGTGAAAACCGGTAGGGGACTAATAACGTGCGTTCGCGCCTTATGATAATTTGTCTGCTCACCTAACGGCAGTTATTGACATGACGACGTCAAAAATAAATCATTTAATGCTTATATTTACATTCTCCTTTGGTGATGAAATGAATTATTTACTTCGATACAACTTGCAGCTCACAGAGGGAGTAAATTAATAACAGCAAGAACAGCTGTTTTATAAAAACCGGTTTAAACTGGTTATATTATCACATAGACTGTTGAGTTGAGATCGATGAGCAAGAATATATAACCCATGCTTTTGACAATAAAATCAACTTTTTTGTTGAATAATTGTAAAACATGGTGCTTTGACAACATGCATAAAAATATTTTTAACCAATAACATAGAAATCCATGTTTGGGACTACTTATGTAAATTATATGTAAATTCATAGGCAGTGATTAGTTGTTGCATTTAGAGGCATTTAAAGATCACAAAATTTAATGGGAAACACTGTAGATTGTAGGTATTTGTTATCTAAACACAACTCACACCTATTGTTCTGCACCTACAGTACCGTCAACGCAGATCCCGTATTCAATTATGTAATTATCAAATGTGTGCAAAACGGCAAACACCGCCTCAGACTTCCCCACCTCTGCCAAACCTGAATACCCCTTGGATCACCCTCTTTCCTTGGAAAAATAATGATCTGCTCATGAAAACGTACTCTAAATCAAGGGTACATTTTCTCAGGGTTACGTTTCTCCATGGCCAGGGCTCGATTTCTCCCGATACCTCTTTGCACGCCATCTAGCGTTAATTCATTAATTAATGACTGTTTATTGATTTTGCATCGGTGATCGTTTGTTTTGCATTGGTATCTGTTGATTTTGCAAAAGAGTTTGCTGATTTTGTTTTAAGCTGGTTTGTTTTGTGTTTAAGTATGTGTTTAATCATAGTACTGAAAATACTGTAAAGCGGTTAGCTTCTTTTCAATTCTTTTAAAGTGACACGGAAAGTCGAAAAGGATATTTTATTAACATTTTAAAGATTTTACCATTATGATATATTATCAATAAATAAACAGAAGCCTCCTTTTTTAAGGACATTATTTCCTAAGATTTAAGATTCATGCGCTTTAACTGACCAATCTTATAATCCTAGGCATCAACTCATTAAAGATAACACAATTCTAAAATGAAATTCAAATGATTATATTTACATTCTACTGTGTTTTTCCATTAAATTCTGGGATCTTCAAATGCCTCTAAATACAACAAGTAGTCAAAGGTCAAATTAACGAGTTTTATTATGACGTCACAAACGTTGAACGCTGTAAACTGCAACGTCACAAGCGAAAATCAAAATTTACGCTTGTGGCTGTTACTGTGGCTCTTCCATGAATATCAACATACCCTTATGATAAGATAGGAATTTTAAGGTATGAATCACATTTGCAGACAAGGCAAGAAGTTAAAAAATGTAAAAATAAGCATTAAATCATGATTTTTTGAAGTATACACTCTCATAACTGCAGCGGTGTGTTTTTACAATTTAAAGTCTAAACTATCTTAGAATACTTGCATAGTACACTCACAAAGTGTAGCATTGTAGTCCTTGAGAAGAAGGTTTTCAAACATTTCCTCTATACATTTTTTTATGAAAAACTTTAAATCCCTCTTGGGGTCCCGTATTGATTCGCGGTAACAATTTTTACAATTTAAAATCTTCACAATGTGTACAAGCTTTGGTGTAAATATTGACATTGCTGGTACAGTTTTTCTTGAGAAGAAGATATTTGTAAGACATGCACCCACTTTTCACAGTTTTGCAATTATCTTCCCTTTCAAAATTGTTGTGCCTTTAAACAATTTAGATATCCCTTCCAATAAGGATGCTTTGTACTAAGTTAAGTTAAATTTGGCCCAGTACTTCTAGAAAAGAAGTAAATGTGTGACAAATTTACAGACAGACGGGCGGACAGAAATACAGACAAACAGACAGACGGACAACAGGTGATCAGAAAAACCCACTTTTTCATTCGAGATTTTTTTTTTTAAAAATTATATTGTGGCAAACACCGTTTTAAATACATTTTCTGCTTTAGGATTATTGGAACTTGCGTAAAATATACATTATTTACTTGCATTGCACAATGAAAAAAAAAAGACAATAACAAACCGTTATCAAAAATCCATAAAACGAAATACAAATTCAAAGCAGAGCAACAAAGACCTCAAAATAGATAGAGGTGGGATCAGGTGCCTAGGAGGAGTGAGCATCCTCTGCTGACCTTTATCATTATATTTTTCATTATCAAAAAATTTCCTGTTAATTCGAGTGACTTTTTCCAGGTGTGTTATTCTACCTTAACAAGGAGAGTAACATCTTAGTATAAGAAATCGTGTTCATTCCTTTTAACTTTTTACAATGAAATAAAATGAATTCAACATATGACGAAAGTAATAATGAATAATCAACTCTTGTACTTTTCAGGTGAACATAGGTATACTCTATTCCTGTGCCCCTTAGAGGACCCCTTAATTATCCAATTGTCTAATCTTTTACACTCACATATACGTGTATCATTATTTTTTTTTCACAAATATCATAACATGCATTTCTTGCCGGCCCCTCCATTATAAAAAAGATAAGAAGGTCATAAGATGAAAATAAAAACCGTCACACAAATTTACCTTATTTTAAGATTATTTCAAGGAGACGGACACTCGTTTGAAAATTAATTCCAGGGGTTTGTCACAATTAAAAAAAAAACGTCGGATGAAACTTAGTTACAAATATGTTTTACTACTTCTTTTTTTAAAAATTAAATAACACTAATTTTACTGTATTTTTGGGGATACAATGCATGTACATGCAATGGGCCCCACTTCTATAACTGAAAAGTAAATATAACTAGATGCGATCTCGTTGCGAGCAACGAATAGGTCTTCCATAGACGAATTTTAAAACCCTAAACTCTAAACTACAAAAGTTGTCATTAAACACTTCGTTGCATTTGCAATTGCAAAGCGGAAAACCATAATAAAAAAAGAAAACGTGTTCCTCTGTTGATACTCTGACATTTCAAATAAAACATGAAAATAACAAAAAAAAGAGACATCTAAATGATATATCCGAGATATCTCAACATAAGAAACGCAATAATCATCTCGATGATTTACCATGAGATTTTAATCCTGGGTTGAATTTTTAAAAAAAATCTAAAATATATACTATCATTAATTAGAAAGTTTTAAAAAATACAATTTTGTTTGGTTCCGGTGACGACTGGACATGCCATTGATGGACTAATAACTGATACAATGCATCTATTCTGCACATTAACATGTTAAGGTCTATTTTATATAATGATTGGTTGTTCAGTCACTTGACTTTATTGAGATCTCGCGCGGACAAACAAAATTAACATCTCAATAAGATCTGAAATATCTCAACAGAAGAAATGCACTTTGCAAGTATTTGCCATTTCAACACTGTGTAATATTTTAAAAACAATCTGGAAAATTCTATTAAAAATTACAATAATAGAACATAGAATTTTGTGTGGTACCGGGGACGACCGGATTTTACAGATAAAAATACATAAACAACGTCGCAGGCGTGCGGCGACTGTCCTTACTTAACGCTCTATATATTACGTTGTCTTTGGAAACAAATATCGTTTTGCACTAAAATTTTCAGATCTAAAGAAATATATGTAAATATAATACACTTCGAAATGGTGTCATTACAGCGAGGTTTCATGATTTTATTGCAACTGTGACACTACTTTTGGAGCAACCCTCGTATCAATCCCACAGTGTTGTGTATTTGGTGATCTGCAAAGTGTAAATGTCTCCGAATGTTATTCATGTGAAAGTATCATTTAACATTAAGCTCGAATGATGTAGAGATTATTTGACTGATAATATTTTTTTTTTCATTGATCACTAGCTCCGATCAAAGAATGTCATAATTTTTCTCCACTTTTCCCTTTAAACTAAATCATTCTTTAATTTTTCATGTAAAGAAATGCATCTAATTTTGTGAGGCTTTGAAATGTGAAGTAGTAAATCAAATTAAAATGGTGCCTTAAAGGCGCTCAGACAGCAATCTGAAGATAATTGCTAGACAGTTTACAAATATATTTCTGCATCAAAACGCTTTATATCATAGCAATTTTATCACAAATAATATACCTTCTATCTTTTTTTGAAACCTTAAAGAGAGAGAGAGAGAGAGAGAGAGAGAGAGAGAGAGAGAGAGAGAGAGATATTATAACTTAAAAAATTATCAGACTTTTACCTTACCTTCAGTCAGTCAAAAGATGCTTTTTAATTATAAGTTCATTGTACATGTATCATGTAATTAATTTCTTTTGTCTTTTCACGCCCTTATAGTTACCACAGTTACGTATACACTACTAAGTATATTGTGAATGTATACCCTCTGTCCAGGTAATGCACATGTGCGACCTTTTAGTAATTACCTTAAAATAATGATGGACTCTACCTAAAGACGTATGAATTGTTAGTATATTATCATACGTTCCTGATCTATTGAAAATTAAACAAAGCACGAGAAAAAAAGACAATATTGTTTGTGCAGAACACTACAGTGGAGCTTTTTTCTCTCTCAGATTAGGGGTTTATTCTGATTAGGTCAGGTGTGAATGCCTGCAGGGCTTCATTTACCCGTGTGTACGAAATCCTCCGCTAATCCGTATACACCGAAAGAGATTTAAAAACAACGGGACTACATGTAAATAGTGTGTTTAAATTATTGTAAAAATACTCATGTTTTTATTTTTTTTTACTCCGATTCGCAAACAATTTGTCAAAATCTAATCCGCTATCATTATTTAATATTCCACAACATAATTTAGTGATACGGCTATACTGTGATGTACCATACGCTAATGGCCGAGTGGTTTATATAAACAAAGACATATTTTAGATACATGTAAATGCACATGAGCAAAAAGAATAATACCTATGAGATAAATTACAATAAGTGACTACGGGTAGGACCTTTTCTTATAGGGGAAAGCCGGACCTTAAATGCTAACATTAAAGGTCTGGCCGGACCATTTTACGGACCGGACCTTAAATTATACGACACCGGTCACACCCACCGTGTGCTCTTTGTCGTAATCGGGAAAAAAATCGGAAAAGTCCGTAGATAATTAGATGATTAATTATGGTCTAACAATTAGTATGAAAAACGTTAGTCAGCATGTGACCCAGTGGAAGATTGTATTTGCTGACAAGGTCGTTGTATCGACAATAGAACTTACGAAAAAATGACTTAAAGCGAGATTGTTGATAGTCCTGTTTTATCAACTAGTTTGTCAGTAGAAAAAAAATTGACCAATATCGTGACCTTGCCCCTTGAAAGTGTAGGTTAATTACAGCACAATATCGCAAAATATACTCTTTCAAGTCCTAAATGGAGTTCGAAAGTGTATATTTTTTATATGTGTAAAATGGTTTACATGTGCATTTTGAATGATTGACCAGAATTAGAATGTTAGAGGTTAGATTTCGTTGTTATGTAAACAAAGCTCGAGTATCATATTTGTTTACAAATAATGTAAGGTAAGGAATTACCATTTCTTTGACAGAATGACTTGTGGCAAACAAGATAAACTAAAGAACAACATTTGAGTGAAATTTAAACCAATAAAACATATAGGTAAAGAATATCAAGACTCGAGATTTGTTTTCAATCAAAGAAGTTCAAACTCTGTATCTTGTTTGTAACTTAATATTTGATTTTCAAATTTTTACTAAGTATTGAAAATATCCAAACTAACCGTTCTCAACATTAAAGAAATGAGAAAAAAAAAACAAACTTTGAGCTTTAATCGTGTCTAGTTCTTTTCAAACTATTACTTGTACATGCATTGCTTATTGATAACAAAAAAAATGGTATTGACTTGACAGAAAAATTAACATTCATAATCACATAAAGATGTAAAAAATAAGTCCAAACATCTATTGTCCACGAAATTGATTAGTATATTTGATTCAAAGTCTGTTGGATTAACATTAATGTTTCAAAAAGCGTCTTGATTTTTTAAATTTGTTTTTACAAAGTACTGTACTACGCACGTTTATCTAACTAAGGAAAAATGTGCTCATAGCAGCTAGTACATTTTTAATCTATAATCTAGTAAAGAAGGATTCTTTTCTGGTTTTCAATTTGTCAGAAGTAAATTTGATTAAAATTTCATTAAATCAAGATGAAAGGAAATCAAAACATCATATTTTTTCTCTCTTTTTCACTATCATACAACTTGGCATAGAAATAGTAATTAAAGTTTAGAATCTAAAAAGGACTATATTTTTGGCGGAACGTTGGTGTAGGAAAATATCACGTTTTTGCTAATCAGAATTGCGTAAGATTCTTAAGTCTTTTTAAGTTTTTAAAACAATGAAATTGACGTTAGATTTGTTCAACTAATGTGAAATAATGATATGATACTTGGGATTCAGAATATGTTTTAATATATAGTTTATACCTATCAAATTACATTTTTATAAGCTTTTTAAAAGCTCATATTTTTTGTGTGACAAAAATCACTAAAATCTAATTTTCTCTTTTATTAAATGATCAATATATTAGCTTTTTTGTCAATTTATATCTTTATATAAAGTCTTCATAATCTGTAAAAATGAGAAATTTAATATTTTAATATTGGAAGCATAAAAGAATAATCAAAATATCTTCAAAATTTAAGAAATTAGAGGAAATGCGGGCTAACCAATATCAATTTCAGTTAAAATATTTATTCCAATTTAGTAGTATAAGCTGATAGATATTCTGATATTCTATCATTTCATTGAAGAATAAAAATATCATATTATCTTAAACAAGTGTCTACATAACTGCAAGTTGAGGAAATGGTAATGACCTGACCTGGGGCCCGTTTCACAAAGCCTACTTAGGACTAAGTTATATCTTAGGAAAGAACTTTTTCCTAAGTTCATTACTTATCCGTTTCACAAATATCGTCTTATCTTAGGCAATTCCTAAGTTATGTCTTAACTTTAAGACAGGTAAATCACTGTCTTAGGAACAAACTAAATATGGCGGCTGCCTATGCCATCATAAATCGTAGGAATCTTTTACGTAAAGAAAGAGTATTTAGGGACAGAAACAACCCATTGGATTACATGGACGATATTGAAATAATATCAAAGTTTAGACTCCCTCGCCATTTGATTCTGGGCTTATGCCGGGAGATAGAAAACGACATAACAAGGCCAACAAGAAGGTCACATTCGCTACCACCGTCCCTCCAGGTCATGGCTGCATTACGTTTTTTCACTACCGGGAATGTCCAGACAGTTACTGCGGATCTCCATGGTATAAGTAAAGCTCGCATATCAAGGATTGTAAGGGATGTGTTTATATCTTTAGTTAAAAGAAGTCCGAGCTATATTAAATTACCCAATAACGAGACTGCAATTACAAATTCCATGTTTGATTTCTCAAGAATATGTGGTTTTCCAAATGTTATAGGCGCAATAGACGGGACACATGTTGGAATTAAGTCCCCGTCTTTTGAGGAAAATGTATTTGTTAACAGGAAAAACTATCATTCAATTAACACTATGGCTGTCTGTGATGCTAAATTAAAGTTTATTAATTTGATAGCTAAATGGCCGGGATCATCCCATCATTCATTTGTATGGAACAATTCTATACTTTGCCAACTTTTTGAAAACAAGAAAATACCAAGAGGATGGCTTTTAGGTGATAGTGGATATCCCCTTAGGCCATATTTGTTTACACCTGTCTTAAACCCAACAACCCACAAAGAAAAGTCCTATAATATGACACATGCGAAAACAAGGTGCGTCATTGAAAGATGCTTTTGAGTGTGGAAAATGCGGTTTCGTTGTGTGGACACATCAGGAGGTGCACTACAGTTCTCGCCTGAAAGAGCCTGCAATATCATAGTGGCAACTGCATTTTTGCACAATATCTGTATCGATAATAAATTCCCAGATCCAGAAGGAAGAATTGTTATTAATCACGGAAATGACTTTGTGTATCGTGGAACACTGAATGATGGAACAGAAAACAGAAGACATTTGATCGAAGCTAGATTTTAAGTAGCATGTTTCTATTATTTCATGCATTTCATGCGGTGTGAAATATTTGGCATACAGAAAGTAGTATAAAGACATCTACATAATTCGTTCTTGAATTGTAAGAAATAAAGCATTCACAGCTGAGTTATACATTTATTGCTGTGAAGTGATTGTGGCATTGGAAATAATTCCAAGCTGACAAAGTTTTATGCTGTGTTTCTCTTGCTCCAACTGCAGTCTTGTTTGTTCGATAACGAGCCTTTGTTCTTCAATATGCAGCCTTTTCTTTTCAACTTCCAGCCTATTCTTCTCTATTTCTAATCTTTCTTTTTCAACTTCAATCAGTTCTAGTGATGGCGTTTTGTCAATCTTACGTTTCTTTGCTGATAAAAAAATAAGGAATCATAAATATATTATATGCAAACAATGAGAAAATTGCTATTGAACGTATGTGATTGATAATTTTATTGCACAAAACTTTGAACTTGCGTTATAAAAATAAAAGCAACAAAAGGTTGATAAATATGCTTGCAGGTATCAATATTATACCACCATCCTTTAAAAATTAAATCTAAAGCTTGAATTTCAAATAAATTTTACCGCTTATGAAGGTTGATGTACGTATGATTGAACTTGATGTTGGTGTGTCATTCAGAGAAGAGTGTGCTGGTGATTCCGGTAACTCCTCGGCTGTTGGAGCTTCTGTTATGATGAGCCCACCTCTTCCTTGCATATCTTCGGATTCATCTTGAAATAAAGCACATAGGGATATATATTCAAAAAAGTACATGTATATAATTTCATCATAACCTTTGTTTATATACACACACACACACACACACACACACACACACACACACACACACCGTTTGTTACAATAAAATCAAATTAACTTTATTACAGTCTGTATGAAAATATGTCTTCCTAAAACGAATGCACTATAAAATATGTAGCATTATGTTCTAAATTAATCGTATTTGTTTTGTATGATACATCGGACGATCAATTATTTCAAACTTTAAATAATTTTTATGTAAATTATATGAACCAACTTTGCTCCTTGTCAACAACAAGAGTGTCGATGCCCCCGTCTAACCCTGATATCGCAGTTTCTCCAATGATTGACTGGATCTTGTCCTCTACAAGGGTAACGAAACAATCCGCCGGCAATTTACCACCACCGGTTTTTCTTTCCTCTCGTTTAATTTTGGAAATTTTTTTCTTTGTGTCACTGCAGAGGACACTCCATTTCTTTTTTAGGTCGTCTGCTGTACGTGAAAATGAGCTGTAAACCGAATTCACTTTTGTACAAATTAAGTCCCATTCCCGTTTTTTCGCCTGATTTGTCACAGTTGAGTTGTGTTTGGAGAATATAATATCTTTTCTTTTCTCCACTTCTTCTGATAAGATGATGATCTCTGCGTTTGTAAAATTCGGACTTCTCTTTGGTCGAGACATTGTGGTGTGATTTTGTAAATACGAAAGCATGTATACGTGTAAGCACGGACTTTTTACAAGGACTAGACAAAGAAATGCACCCATTCATGACGAAGTCACTGCCGACTGTCCAGAGTGTTCGAATGAGGTTGACCGAAAACAACGACCGAAATGTTCATATAATAGCAATTAAAAGCTGCTTGGTTAGTTTTATGAAATGAAAAAGCAAATATCAATAACTCAAAGCTACTTTTATTCAAAACTTGGCCCCTCCCTCCCGACCACATAATTACTGAATAAATGATTGTAATTACTCACTATAATACTCATAATACAATTTACCTATCATTAAGAAGTATTTGGTTTTTGTATATAATTATTTATATATATATATAATTATATCAAGATTTAGCATACTGCTTGCAACAGTTTATTTTAGACTAAGAAATCAACCTCCAATAAAAAAAATGACCTATTAACTCTTTATCTATAAAAAATAAGTGGATGTTGGAACCCGTTAACTTGAAATGATTGCAATAACATGACTCTTAAGATATGTCCTAAGATAGATTTACAATAAGAAAGTTTTGTGAAACAGCTATGACAAATCTTAGGAACTTCCTAAGTTATAACTTAGGCATATCTTAAGTTCTATCTTAAGAAACATCTTTACGAAATCTTTGTGAAACGGGCCCCTGACCTTTATGCGAAAACAAGGAGGTAAAATTTGATTAAACTGATAGAATCATTAGGTTATATGGTCTGTCTGGCTGTGTCAAAATTTCTTGTGTCAAATAATGAGAAGACTCCTTCCTTAATGGTCCTACACACACCAGGGAAAAGTTTTGCCTACAAGCCAATTGTTCTAAATTACTTAATGATATGGATTTTTAGTATCTGTTCGGCTTGAAAATGACCCTAAAAAATATCTCTTTTTTGGGGAAAAAATCAATTTTTTTAAATTTTACCGCTATTTATGAAAAGTATTCGAACTCGGGACCTGCAAGTTGGTAGACTGAAGGAACAACCACTGCGCCAAAGAGATAGACAACAAATATGGGTTGTATAAACTGTTTCATAATGCGCTAAAATCGCCATGTTGTGACATATTGTCATAAAAAGTAGAAGCCACGGGCTGTCGAGGATCCTTTTAATTGTCATTAATTGTTCAACTCTGATTGCCTAAATAAAATGTTAAATCGCTATATTTGTTTTAAAAAGATATAATTTGTGATTTTTTTTCAAACATTGGCACATATAAAACTGAGCCAGTTTTTAGTACTGTAAATACTTTGATTTATCCTAAACGGCTCTTCCGCGAAGCTTCTGGGTCGCGTAATAGTTTTGGTTACATGACATAAGGCGTTTAGCGTATTCACAAATCCCTTTCCCCCCTTTCTGCCGGTCATAATTATATCCTAATTTCTCGTTCAGGTAAAGAAAATTGTTTAAGAAACTATGACAGTAGGCGTAGATCTAAGTCGTCATTCGGTCTCCCTTTAAAACCATCTGCCATCAGTCGTTTTCGAAAATGTAACCGGGATTTTAGATTTGTTACCCACAATGAATATCTGCACTCAAATTCCTTTACACATTATTTGCCTAAACACGCGAGACATACATGTACCTAAAAATATGCATAACGACTGGTTGGTTTCGTAAGCAAATTTACCAACAAAAACCCCATGACAATTTTTTTAAAATGGGAACCTGAAGATTAAATGGAAATATTTGCCGAGATTCACAAGACTATTTTATTTATTTCCTATGTTTGGAGCACTTTTCAATTTTCATTATTTCAATGCCAATTCTACTTCTGATACTTTTCGTAGCATATGGAACAAAGGTGTACATGTTAATTCAAGCAATGAAATTCAATGCTTATTTTTGGATGTCGTCGGCCCTATTCAAACCAAGCGGTGCGGACAAATTATCATACCCTAAATTCATGTTGATGTCTATTTGTATGAAATAAATGTGCATTCAAATACGCTCATAGTCAGGGATATGAAACATACATGGAACAGCCATATTAACATGTTATTTAGTTCGCTTCAGCGATATAAAGATTTAGTGCCAGAAACATTGTAGAGAAAAGTTGATTAATTAATTCATTAAGTAGTAGATATGCTTTAATGATTATTAAGTCAATATCAAATTTGATATGTAAGATTGAACGTTTCATTTAAAATTTCAAACAAATATAGTCAGAACACGTGATGACGTTTATATTTCTGCTCATGGCGCATGAATTATCTTATTCAAAGGAAATTGAACGTCGCAGATTTCCAATGCAAACAACAGGAGAAATATTCACTGAATGTAAATATTTTGAAATGACATGACATTTTGTCCTTTCATGTAGATCAATTCTAGTGATTTAGGAAACCGATCATAACATGAAGGTTGTTAGTCAAGAATTAGGGCTGGAAAAGTGGGAAGTTCTAGGAGTTATGTAAGAAACTGCAAGTTTTTAATTAGCATTTGAGATATATAACAGAGCTATTGGAAATCACTTAACTAATAGTAAGTCATCGAAAATTATAAAACCCTATCCAATAGTCCCTATAAAACCCTAGAAAATTCTTCGACAGAAAATTCCCCAGCCATCAGAAATATTAGAAGTATATACGTGAAATATGATACTTAGATGTCAACTCTTGTGCTTTGTATTTGATACTGAAAAATCGTAACACAAAAGTAACGTACCCATACATTAATGCAAACAAGATAATCAATGCCTTACTACTTAAATTCTCAAAAAGTGTTAAACTTACCCATTCTTTTTGCAATTGGTTACCCACGTTCTTTGTATAAATTATCTCGTTCTTCTCCGATGACTCTGGGAATTTCTTAATCGGATGACAAAGTGAAAATAATCATCACATATATGCATTCTTACTGTTATTTTTGCTCGTATAATTATTCAACACGTATCTGTGGAAAGGTAGTTTTTCGGGTAAAAAAAATTGTAAACGACAAAAAAACAGAAATTAACAAATGTAGCATTTGAAATCTCTGAACATAGCGACGTTTCTTCTATTTTAAGATGACAGATCTTGACCTTAAATCAGTGAAGCGCATAGAGACGTACAGTGCAGTATTTCATAATGAAAGTATGAGCAGTTCATTGTGCATACTTAATTATGGAACGCCTCAACTGCCTTATGTAGATAATCTTCATAATATGATGATACTTCAACATTACATGATGGTACTTTAACATTACGTGCTGATACTTCAACATTACATGATGGTACTTTAACATTACATGCTGATACTTCAACATTACATGATGGTACTTTAACATTACGTGCTGATACTTTAACATTATATGCTGATACTTCTTCATTACATGATGGTACTTCACTATGCCGTGGTTCTAAAAATAGGGAGGCGTCGCCTCGGGATCGAAATACGCTAAAACTCAGAACACGTAAATGCCTGTAGAGGTGTAGAGTATGCTGTAAAGTTTTTAAGACTGGGCTGTTTCTCTGTTTCAGATAGGACTAATGCCCACTGAGACTAATTTAGATCTAGATACTCAACAAATGCTACTATTTGATTAAGTGTCATTTGAAAGGGTTATTTTAAATTTTAAAAAAATAGTTGCTTGGTGAGACCATTGGGGCTCAGCGCATAAAAATCAGGGGGAACTAAAGTTCTAAAGGGGATTTTTGGTCTAAATATGTGCATTCAGAACCCAATCTTTTGGCGCTCGGTCAGATTGGACTGCTATAAATATTAATAGCACCTAAACAAAGACTTCTGTCATTTATGTTAGATTAGACTTATGGGGATTGATGGACTCTCCCTGGAGATCCACGTGTAGGAGTGGGTAATGTACATGTAAGCACTGATTTGTTCAACAGTACAGTTACTGCTAAAATTAGATTCAACAGCACTAAATGCAGTGCTCTATCCTTTGCATGAATGGGGCCATGATCTTATAAGCTGTATGTGTGGTTGTCACAAAAGAAGTTTTTAAAAACTGATATTTTATTTTTTTAAACGAGGTGAAAACACATATGTAACTATGGAAATTCGATCATATGTAGATTAATAGATAAAATATTTTAAAATACGGGACAACTGACCCCCCTCCCTTTTTTAAAAATTTACTTGTCGAGATTGAGTGGTAGGTTTGCACCCTTCACAATAAATTATGCTATGTGCGTGCACTGGGATCTGCTGGATGATTGCTCGTACTCTGATTCCCTTAAAAGTCCCTTGAACAGTAAAGTGTCTCTGTTTAATGGCGTAGAAGCGCCAAAAAATAGGCCTGGCTAATAAAGGTAAAACAAGCATCATTTGTAGGCACCCGCTTGCAGGATTAAAACATCAACCTACGACATAAAACGTACTTATAAAATTGACATCGAATTTGAAGGCGCCTATTAAACAGGGACGACTCGGAAGTAGTTTGACACATAAAGATTTCGGCGCAGGTTCTTACAAATATAATGAAGGTGAAAGTGCCCCAATTCCCTCCAGAATCCAGTTTCACCCGAGCGGCACAAGCTCTATTTTTGGCAATATAGATTTTAATAATAACCAATTGGGTTCGAAAAGTGTCCATTCTTATACATGAACAAGGAAATAAAGGAAGTAATAAATGAAGCTTGTTTGAATTGTTGTGTAGCTTGACTTAAGTCCTATACATTGTAGACACTTGATCAAATAGTAGCATTTGTTGAGTATCTAGATCTAAATGAGTCTCACTGGACCTTAGTCCTATCTGAAACAGAGAAACAGCCCAGTCTTAAAAACTTTACAGCATACTCTATACCTCTACAGGCATTTACGTGTTCTGAGTTTTAGCGTATTTCGATCCCGAGGCGACGCCTCCCTATTTTTAGAACCACGGCATAGTGAAGTACCATCATGTAATGAAGAAGTATCAGCATATAATGTTAAAGTACCATCATGTAATGTTGAAGTATCAGCACGTAATGTTAAAGTACCATCATGTAATGTTAAAGTATCAACACGTTATGTTAAAAGTACCATCATGTAATGTTGAAGTATCAGCACGTAATGTTAAAGTACCATCATGTAATGTTGAAGTATCAGAACGTAATGTTTAAGTACCATCATGTAATGTTGATGTATCAGCATGTAATATTGATGTATCATCATATTATGGAGATTATCTACATAAGGCAGTTGAGGCGTTTCATACTTAATCATTGAAATAAAAACACATGCAATATAAAAAATGGATGCACATACGGATGCCTGTTTGCTAAACCATTTTGTGATATTTGCCGTAATATAAACACAACATGAGTTTTCAGTGATATGCTGACGATACTCAATTGTATATGGCAATTACACCTACTAGCAACTGGATAGATAAAGCATCTCGTCTGCAGACTTGCCTGTCTGATATTGGTTCTTGGATGCGTTCCAACTATTTGAAGATAAATCAAGAAAAAACAGAGCTAATTGTCTTCAAAACACAAAATTAATTACTTCAAAGAACTCAATATCAATTTTGACGGCAATAAAATTAACGTCTCATCAATTGTAAAAAAAAAATTAGGTGTCATTTTTGATTCGGTACTGAACATGGATCACCAGGTTCAAAACATTGCAAAATCATGTTACCACCAACTACGGAACATTGGTCGCATTTCACCCTTAATATCAGAAAGCGCTAGTAAAACCCTTGTATGCTCGTGACCTCTCGTTTGGACTACGGCAATGCCTTACTACACGGTGTATGTACCAGTTCCTTGTCAAGACTTCAAAGGATTCAAAACACAGCCGCTAGGATTATAACGGGTACTAGGAAATATGACCACATAATACCAGTGCTGGTCAAGTTACACTGCCTTCCAATCGAGCAGCGAATTCAATACAAGCTGATCCTACAGGCTTTCAAAGCCTTACACAGAACATCGCCATTTTATATACAAGAACTGGTCCAGGTCTACAAGCCAAATAGGTCTCTGCGCTCAGAGAGCTCTATACTCCTTGTTCAGTCGCGTGCGCGAACTAGGTCGTATAGTGACAGGCGGTTCGACGTGGCCAATTCTACATTGTGGAACAACCTTCCCCAAAATCTTAAATTAGGGGGAAATTTTATTTGTTTTAAAAAATTATTGAAAACTTATCTTTTCAGAGAAGCTTATCCAGACTATTCTTAAGTATTTACGCATTTAAAACTTTATTTTATTGAGTACAGAGACAGCACAGCATTCATTTTTACATGTAAACAAAATTTAGTGTTATATAAGTTTAAGTTTTTAAAATTTAGTGTATTTAGGTATATTATTTATGTTCTTCGCTATTTATGCCAATAACTTTTAAATGTACAGCGCTATAGAGTAATTTTATTATAAATTATATATGGCGCTTTATAAATTTTGTCTAATAATAATAATGATAATAATAAAGTTGCAACTCTCAAAGCTGCAGTCAATACGGTTTTTCCGGTTTATTTTTTTTTCGGTACTCGAAGTACGACCTTGCAAAGATCTACTTAGCTGAAATTGATGATGTATGGAAACATTTTGGTAAAATATACTGGTTATTTTTCTTCTGAACAGTTAATTTGAAATCTGCAATTTCAAATTAAATCTAAATGCAAAACCAATATTTTATTTTATAAATCTTTGAAATACTCCATCCTGGCTTAAGGTTGACTGTTGGCGAAATTTGAAAGGCGGATTCCGTACATGGAAAACGCTTTGCATGTTATATAGACGGATTCCATATTATTCATAACCGGACCTTATTTCAAATCTTAACCGTTCAAAACATTAAAGGTCTTATTGATTTTACGGACAGGATTTATCAAATATCAATATCATGCAATTATTCAAACCAAATTTTAAACTCTACTATTTGTTACTCGCAACCAAAACAGATTTTTTACTTTCTCACAAAAAATACAAAAATATCATATAAAATAGTTGAAAGCATGTATCCTTCTTTGAAAAACGAAATAAAAATTAAATAAATCAAAAAGACGTTAAAATGTTTTGAATATTTTTTTTTAATGAAAATAAAAAGCATCTTTTGTTCAGATTTTTCAAACCTACGGATAAAATCTGTTATAGAGACGTGTCTTATTGAAAAGAAATAATGGCAATCATTTTTTAAAAATTGAATCAAATGGACGGAATTTTAGAAATATTACTAATTTTAAAATTTGGCTGATCCTGATTGAAAACAAATTGATCCCGATCTGAATGGCAACAGTTTTGATAATCAACAATATTTCTTCACATGCAGACATAAAGATAACAGACGAATTTCATTGTTCTCTTAATTTACAAACCAAATTACAACCAAACATCATCTAGAAAAGCCTTTAACTGAGCTCGTTTTTGACTTTGTGCCATTTGTGTTTTCACTTAAGTTAGTTTTTGGTGTTTTTGAATGTTAGTTTAGATGTAAATTCCAACATTCAAGTCGAAATTTCCAAATAAATGTTTAAATTCCAACATGATATTAAAAATTTAGTGAAAACAATATTTATTTAGTAAATTGCATCATATATATGTTAATAACAGGTGAACTCAGAACCTTTTACTTTCAACAAGAAATTTCTGGACAAGGTTAAAAATATTGTTGTTTTCACTTTCAGATAAATTAGCGTTACCATATAACAATAATTCAACATTATAAAAATATGGAAGTGTTAGGATTATATTGATCCTAACTCTGGAATATGTATTACATGAAGTAAAAAATGGTCAGTACTTTCAACTTCGCCGCAAATACAAAGAGGCGAGCTGATTAACTTTCTTTGAAACAAATGAAGATTAAGACCTCTCCATTCTAGTCTTAGTTTGGAGTGTATTGATTTCTCGCAGTGGGTGCGTTGTTCTTGTGTTGTAATTATGTCATTGAGTGTTTTGTGATTGGATGATAGTAGATTAGTAATTAGGAGCCATATTGTGAAATATTTTGTGAAGTTGAATATTTTTGTATAAATATACAAACGCAATACATGATTAAAAGTGTTTACGGTATATGGAATATAAGAGGACTACATAGGAATGGCCATTTAGTTTTAAGTAGAACATTAATCTTATTCGTTTTCCCCAATTTATCGAGAAAAAAAATTCTTTAAAGTGAAGAGTAGCACTTATTCTCGAGGATTGAAAAAAAGTTTGTTCAAATTTATTTAAATGCTTCATTCGTATGATTATTGAAAGTAAATAATTATTGCGTGGACCCTGAGGTCCACGCAGAAAATATATAAGCGAGGTTAAACTGGATGCAACGGGGAAAATTCAGCCTGCGCATGAGCTAGCCTGGTTCCTATGCGTAATGGATAGCTCAGGGAACCAGGCTAGCACACGTTATCTGAATCGGGATCGGGATTCCGTGCCATATGCACACATAAGTTTAAAGGCGCTGTAATTGTAAAGTTGTCGGTAAACAGTACAGAAACAAAGTATTCCTTTTAAAGAAATGATTGTAATGTGATATGAACTATCAGTATTATGAAATAAGTTAATGTTATGCCGAAACTACAACATGCATCAAATAGCATAATTTGCAATGTTTTGTTATTTTCCGAATACACATGTAACTTAACTTTACTTTTATAGTAGGTGAGGCTAGAGAACTTCCCGATCAAATTTTTTAAGCATTTATGTATGATTGAATAATTATGTCACTGTATAAAAGTTTAAATCTCAAGAAAAATGCATCAAAATATATATCAACATAAATATTGTTTATTCCAATAATCAAAGGTTTACACTAGGTTTTTCTTATCAGAAAACAAAGAACATTTTAACATTAACAAGTCTACACTATAAGGAATTGTTCAACCTCAACAGAAGGTACTTAAATCGTTATCAATGAAATGAAATTTTTAATTTACACAAAGCTGTCACTGCATAGTTAACAAAGTAGTGCGAATCGTAATGTGTGTGCAAATAGTAGAATTCACCGAATGCCTGATACTATACATGCAAACTTCATTCATAGATAGATCATAATTATTTAAGAAGTATGAACCCTTTAAATTCCGAGATAAAAAGTCAGGACTATACATACATGTATACGTAATACAACGTACAAATTTAGTGGTTAAAAGCAGAGGGCTAGAATCGGTGGAATGTCTGATAATCTTAAGGCTCTCACGTTTTCGTTGGAAACACATGCAAATGGTCCACGTATTGGTGTCCTTTTTTTAAGGACAGCAACTTGATATTCATCTCAAGTGGACAGAATGGGAAAATTTCGAGTCCTACTTTCGTTTCAGTATGGGTACAACTGGGTATGAATTATTCTCAGCACATGTTTTCTCGTATTTAAGTTATTTAGTGCATATCCCATAAAGTTGTCACGTCTGTCGTCAACATGGCTTACAAATGTGAAATACAATACTCGAATGCACAAATGTCCCATTAGTTTCTAACTGATTATGAAATCAAAACTCCATAGGTTTAACAAACGATAAAGACAAATTGAATAGGAAGGAATTTTGTCAGGTTCTGCTTAAAGTGAAAAAAAGTACGGTAAACTCGAACAAATATATAGATTAATAACATTATATAATAATATGCATGAATTGGAACTTTTCCCTTTCCTTCTTGCAATTGTTTAAATAAACACTAAGTTACACTAGGTTCATAATCTTGCCAAGTGAAATTTTGTATAGTAAAAACTTAGAAAAACACCCAAAACAAGTTACTGTAAAATCTTTAAATTTCTTGGTGGCTCAGTTTTCGTGGAATGTGTGGGTACCTCTCATCCATGAATTAACCCCCCCCCCCCCCCCCCAAGAATTAAAACATAAGGGTTATAAAGTCCGATTTCATTTCTTTTTTGCAATTAAATAATGCATGAAAATATTTCCCCACGAACCTGTAAAATTAAAGCAATCCTCGACAATTGGCCCATGAATCCACAGTACTCGAGTATGATGAATGAAGTTAACATTCTTAGACAATTAAAAGCTTGCAAAATTTAAAGAAATCTACGAAAACCGAGAAGGATCATTCGAGATTCGAGATTCAAAATACTAGATTCGAAATACGAGATTCAAGATTCGAAATTCGAGATTCAATATCTAAATTAACCAATCAAATCATGGATCGGAAACCTGTATCCTAGCAACATCAAACTGTTCTAAATAAAGACCATTCGTGCATGCTCTTTCCTACAAATAATGTCTTAATAGCTCTTATGTAGTGGTTATAAAATGGTTAAATTAACATTGATGAATTAACCCCACACAATATAAACAATTAAATTAGTGATAACACTGTTGGTTTTGCGAATCTATGTGATTTTGTTTGTCCTGTATGTATTTTCTTCCCGAACAATTTTAACCCGTAGTGTATTCATCCCAACTGTGTAAAAATCGGCTCGCGAAAAACGATCTGTTTTATCTAAATAATTAAACCTGAGTGTGGTTTTAGCTATGAAACGAAATTCAATGAAATAATCGACATGTCAAAATATAGGTTATGATAAAGTTTTAAACCATAGAAGATATAATGATTTACAACCTCAACGACAGCAATCCAGATAGGAATAGTGTAGGGTATCAATGTCATTGTCGATATGAGAGAGAGAGAGAGAGAGAGAGAGAGAGAGAGTTTTGTAGTGTCGAATTCAATTTTGATTTAGAATTTGAAATTGATTTGAATGATACAAGCATATATAGACAATTAAGCCTCTCAAAGGAGAAAAGAGAGGAGGTAGCTAGGGTAGTACAGACCATCTAGCAAGCTTTAATTTGAACGGTGTTAGCGCAACTGTGATTTACATTGACTCTCTCTCTCTCTCTCTCTCTCTCTCTCTCTCTCATCACCTATCATTTCATTTTCCGTGGAGGGGTTTGGGGTAATTGTGATGTCTTACATTAGCTAGCGAAAATGATAAAAAAAAACCATGAAATTTTCTTTAAATTGTGTGCGGACGTTGTACTCAATAATCTGTTTTCAGTATATAAAATTCTTAAGGCTCTCACGTTTTCGTTGGAAACACATGCAAATGGTCCACGTATTGGTGTCCTTTTTTTAAGGACAGCAACTTGATATTCATCTCAAGTGGACAGAATGGGAAAATTTCGAGTCCTACTTTCGTTTCAGTATGGGTACAACTGGGTATGAATTATTCTCAGCACATGTTTTCTCGTATTTAAGTTATTTAGTGCATGTCCCATAAAGTTGTCACGTCTGTCGTCAACATGGCTTACAAATGTGAAATACAATACTCGAATACACAAATGTCCCATTAGTTTCTAACTGATTATGAAATCAAAACTCCATAGGTTTAACAAACGATAAAGACAAATTGAATAGGAAGGAATTTTGTCAGGTTCTGCTTAAAGTGAAAAAAGTACGGTAAACTCGAACAAATATATAGATTAATAACATTATATAATAATATGCATGAATTGGAACTTTTCCCTTTCCTTCTTGCAATTGTTTAAATAAACACTAAGTTACACTAGGTTCATAATCTTGCCAAGTGTAATTTTGTATAGTAAAAACTTAGAAAAACACCCAAAACAAGTTACTGTAAAATCTTTAAATTTCTTGGTGGCTCAGTTTTCGTGGAATGTGTGGGTACCTCTCATCCATGAATTAACCCCCCCCCCCCCCCCCCCAAGAATTAAAACATAAGGGTTATAAAGTCCGATTTCATTTCTTTTTTGCAATTAAATAATGCATGAAAATATTTCCCCACGAACCTGTAAAATTAAAGCAATCCTCGACAATTGGCCCATGAATCCACAGTACTCGAGTATGATGAATGAAGTTAACATTCTTAGACAATTAAAAGCTTGCAAAATTTAAAGAAATCTACGAAAGCCGAGAAGGATCATTCGAGATTCGAGATTCAAAATACTAGATTCGAAATACGAGATTCAAGATTCGAAATTCGAGATTCAATATCTAAATTAACCAATCAAATCATGGATCGGAAACCTGTATCCTAGCAACATCAAACTGTTCTAAATAAAGATCATTCGTGCATGCTCTTTCCTACAAATCATGTCTTAATAGCTCTTATGTAGTGGTTATAAAATGGTTAAATTAACATTGATGAATTAACCCCACACAATATAAACAATTAAATTAGTGATAACACTGTTGGCTTTGCGAATCTATGTGATTTTGTTTGTCCTGTATGTATTTTCTTCCCGAACAATTTTAACCCGTAGTGTATTCATCCCAACTGTGTAAAAATCGGCTCGCGAAAAACGATCTGTTTTATCTAAATAATTAAAACTGAGTGTGGTTTTAGCTATGAAACGAAATTCAATGAAATAATCGACATGTCAAAATATAGGTTATGATAAAGTTTTAAACCATAGAAGATATAATGATTTACAATCTCAACGACAGCAATCCAGATAGGAATAGTGTAGGGTATCAATGTCATTGTCGATATGAGAGAGAGAGAGAGAGAGAGAGAGAGAGAGAGAGAGTTTTGTAGTGTCGAATTCAATTTTGATTTAGAATTTGAAATTGATTTGAATGATACAAGCATATATCATATACCTAGTAGTGTATCAGCCCTGATACACGTGTTTTGGACTAGGTGAGACAGCAACCGGAAGCTAGGGCTGTATTGCCCTCGGGGCTGATATTTCTCTGTCTCAGCCCGTCGTCAAGGGGGTGTATTGCCCTCAAATTTGAAATCGATAATTTCCATATATCTCCGCTTTAAATTAAAACTAGTTTGTGAAATAACGATAGAATTACGAATATATAATACAAATTATCACCTTACACGTCTGAATATTTTTATTTATTACCGAAAATTGAAAAATAATAATTCAAAAATAGCGCCAAAGAGTGATGTGTATCCAAGTAGGGGAGGTAACCTACACTACGCTTGTGTATCTAGAACAATAGTACGCTTTATTTAATATCAATCAACGTTTAAATTATGGAGGATATAGAGAAGGATGGAACGAGACTTAATCTTAGAAAACAAGAGATTAGACTGTAAAAATTAAGGTGTTAAAGTAATGGACGCGCTTATGAACGTTCTCAAACAACTTTCTAGTTGCTATAGAATCTAACAGTATGGATCTTTATGAATGGAATCTGACGGGAAACTTACGAAATCCCAGTGAAAGAATTTGACTCATAACGAAGCTGCGTAGGAGGGAAGTTTCTCTCTCGATAATTTTGAATTCTAGAAGATAGTGCTTCATTTCAGACGACAGACTCCCTTCTACTGTATTTCAAATGACGATGGTTTGTCAACAAAGTCCGACAACTCTTACAGTTTTAACACATATAAAAAGAAATAAAAACGAACAAGTTTTGTAAATCCGAAAAAAATCTATAGCTTCTTCATGATAAATCATATTCCTAATTTGGAATTTAAATTTGAATTAAAGTCGTTGATTTTAGATATATGATATAAACAACATCACACTTTTGTTTTGATCTCGTCCCCGGTATCAGCCCTCGGGCTTGGGCCGATACCAACCGCTCGGGCTGATACCAGGGCCGAGATCAAAACAAAAGTGTGATATTCTATATACATAGACAATTAAGCCTCTCAAAGGAGAAAAGAGAGGAGGTAGCTAGGGTAGGGCAGACCAACTAGCAAGCTTTAATTTGAACGGTGTTAGCGCAACTGTGATTTACATCAATTTGACTCTCTCTCTCTCTCTCTCTCTCTCTCTCTCATCACCTATCATTTCATTTTCCGTGGAGGGGTTTGGGGTAATTGTGATGTCTTACATTAGCTAGCGAAAATGATAAAAAAAAATGATAAAAAAAACATGAAATTTTCTTTAAATTGTGTGCGGACGTTGTACTCAATAATCTGTTTTCAGTATATAAATTTGGGGGGGGGGGGGGGGGGGGGGGGCTATATAGTCCTCATTTAATTTGTCGGTTATTTTGTCCCCACTTCGTTCTCTCTTCGTTTTCCAGGCCTTTTTTTGATTTGGCTCGGCAAATTAATTTCAAACTTTCTGAGTAGCTCCATGACGATGCACTATAGATAAATTATGAGTAGTTTTACTTTTGATAAATAGGTATATATAATAATATATATATCCGTACTTGATTAAATTTGCCACTTATAATCGGATTTAATGTTCCAATAAATATAGGGTAGGATAGAGTAGACGGGACTTTTTTGCGCATATCCTACTGTACCATTCATTCAACACAGGTATTAGCACTCATCGAGTTCGACTTGCTTTCATTTTTTTATCCACTGGTTTTAAAGCTATTAATTTTTGAAAATATTTCGAATTTATGGCCTGATTATATATAAACAAGTTGCTGTCCTTTAAAAAAGGACTACAATACGTGGACCATATGCATGTGTTTCCAACGAAAACGTGAAAGCCTTAAGATTATCAAAGTTTCAACCGACTCTAGCCGCCTACTTTAAACCACTAAATTTGTACGTTGGATTACGTATATGTATATGACTTTTTATCTCAGAATTTAAAGGAGGGTTCATACTTCTAAAATGATTATGATCTATCTATTAATGATGTATGTATAGTATCAGACATTCGGCGAATTATACTATTTGCGCACACATTACGATTCGCACTCCTTTGTTAACTCTGCAATGACAGCTTTGTTTAAATTAATTTCATATTTTGATGAATTTTTCTCGAGATTTAAACTTTTAAACAGTGACATAATTATTTTAAAAATCACACTGAAATGCATAAAAAAATTTAATCGGGAAGTACCCTAGCCCCGCCTACTATCAAAGTAAAGTTAAGCTACACGTGTAAACGGAAAACAACAAAACATTGCAAATTATGCTATTTGATACTTTGTTTCTGTACTGACTACTGTTTACCAACAACTTTACAATTACAGCGCCTTTGAACTTATGTGTGCTTGTGGCATGGAATCCCGATCCCGATTCAGATAAACTTGTGCTAGCCTGGTTCCCTGAGCTACCCATTGTAGTGTTTGTGGACTCGTTCCCCGTACGGGCTATCTATTAGCCCGTGACGTCACCACGCGGGGAATCTGCACGAGCGAGGATTCTACCGCATGCAGTCAGCGAGAGAGAACATAGGACATGTGCTAGGCGAGGCGACAGGCAGTCCAGCGGCAACCCACAGATATCATCAGTGATAGTGACTGCGAAATACAATATTGGCGCCCAACTCGAGGCCCTGGACTTGCCAGTTATTCCGAGAAATTTTTTTTCCCGTAGAGTAAGCCTGTATCATTTTGTTTAGGGAGTAAATCGCGTTGAGGCCGCCATTTTGGGGGCCCTCGCGTGGTCAGCTTTCCTGTTAGTTTTTGTAAACATTGAGCCTGTTTTAGCTTTGTTTGTGCTACTTGCTTTGATTTATCATCATGTCATTTGAAGAGGCTCTGTTTGGTTTGGGGTTGGATGAGAGATCGCCCCGATTTATATCTATGTCTCATGGTAGGGATGAGTTTTCACGGGGTATTAGGCCCGGCTGTGTGTACGGGCCAGATCCCGTAAGTATTGTTAAGCAACCCACATACTTGGACACTTCAGGGCATGTTAGGGGAAGCTATGTTGAGAGAGCACCCCACAGTGATTACATAGGTCCTCCCCATGTTTGGGTTGAGTCTCCTGAAAGATTTGAGAGGGGGAGGGGTGAAACTTTAGATCCTGTTCGTTTGTCGGCCAAGAGTTTAAGTTCGCCAGCTGGTGTTTGGGACTTTGTTCCACCTAGTGACAATTTAGGGGTCCCCATGTCACAATGTTCCCATGTGGCCCTTAACCCTGGGGAAGCACCTACTGTCAGGGATACTTCTTTATGCCCACCCGAGCCTCAGGGGCAAACCCCAAATTTGTTGGATTTTGACCCCCTTACTACCCAGGATTCAACCCCCAGTAATCCAATGCCCACTGGGCCTGCACCGTCAGCACGGCCCGGATTCCAGTCCTCAGATAACCAACCAGTCTATTCACAAGGGGTTACACCAGAGTCTAGGGATGTAGTTCAGGGGCAGCAGTATGATAGACCAGTTCAGGCAGTTGACTTAAAGCCCCAGGTTCCACCCACCCAGAACCACACTTTCCCAAATGCACAGTCTCAGCTCAGTGGTGGCCATCAAGATGATCGGTATTCACCAGGCCCGTTTGTTATGGGCGGGTGTTCGGATTATCGGCCTAGTAGTTATCCTGTACCAGTACCTGGGGTCCCCTCCCAACCTTGTTATTTTGGGGGTGAAGGAGGGGGGAGAATGGCACATACATATGAGCCCCCACCACTGAAAGACCTTTTAATGTAAGTCACGCGCGGATTCCCGCAGCGTCTCAATGTCCCTCGGATTACGCGCGGATACCCGCAGCGTATATCCATCCCCCGGAATACTCGTGGAGACCAGCAGCAGCCTATGGATTACCTGAAGATGTGCAGACCCCTGCACCGCGCTACAACCTCCAAGAGTTTCTTGCACCACCCACCAGCTACCACAATCCGACAACCTGGAGTAGGCCGAGGTATAAGGATTTGCATTTTGATGGGAGATCCAGCTGGAAGCCATTCCTGCACAAGTTTGTTAGATTGTCACGAAGCCAGCGCTGGACAGAGACTGAGCAACACGACCAGTTCTGCTTCTTTTTGGAAGGAACCGCTAGCGAGTACTACTCTCTGTTACTGGAGACCAGCCCTGACTTGTGCTTTGCTGACATCCTGAGGAAGTTTGACAAGCGCTTTGGCTCAACAGCACCTGATTTGGCCCACCAGCTCAACTTCCAGTCTGCAGTCCAAAACAGCGGTGAGTCCCTGAGGCAGTGGTCAGACCGGGTACTGACGTTGGCTTCTCGTGCCTTCCCCCAGCTACCGGATGTTCACACTCAGGCTATACCCCGCCTGTGTTACGGGGCAGAGGACCAGGAGGTAGGCCTGTATGCCCTGGATGGCCAGCCCAAGACCGTCGATGAGGCTGTAGACCGGATGCAGTTCTACCGGCATTCCCGACGGGGCAGACCCCCATGCAATAGCTACAATGCAGTGAGGAGTTTGGTTGTAGACGAGGAGTCGAGTAAAAGAGATGGGAAAGCCGAGAGTCAGATACGGGAGTTGAAAAGCCGAGTGCAGCATCTTGAGAAGACCCTAAAGGAAGTTCTGGATTCGGTCCGGCTTGGGATCCCGACGACTTCTTTCCCTAGATGGCAACCTAGCCCAAGGACAGGTCAGTGTTTCAGATGCGGAAAGACTGGGCATTTCCGTAAAGAACGTCCTGCTGTCCTTAGACGGAAGGTGGAAGGAAGCGCTGGAGAGGTTGTAGATCACTCCCTGCGTAGCCGTGGTGCCTGTCAAGGAGTTGCAGATGAAGGGACCAAGACTTGCAGTCAATCGCCCAGCAGGCAGCTTCGCACTGTGTGCTTACTAACCCAGGATGAGAAGACCAGTTTCAGGAAGCACCCTGCAGATGACTCATGTGTTGTAGATAAGGACGCCCCTTGTCCCAACATAAGGTGCAGGAGGAAGCGTGGTAGGCGTAGGATGCGACACAGGAGACCAAACTTACTGAAGTCCTTCTCCACAGATCCTGATGTCCCTGAAGAGGAAGTTACTCCAGTGGACAGTAATTGTCGGCTGCAAGTGCTGAGCAGCAAGGTGGTTCCTATGGAATCCAAGTGCCCTGAGGCCAAGGGCAAGGATGACATAGTGGGAGACTCTTGGCCCCCAACCCAGGGGGCCGTCTCGAATGATCTGTTTGTCATGGCAGCGCGGACAGCCAGTACAGCCAAGCTGAACATACCTGGAAGCATTCTAGAGACAGAGGTGAAGGATGTCCATGTTCCTGCAACTAGGAACTCCCTTGCTTGGGAGTCGGTTGGAGGAGGACAGCCATTAGGAGCAGCACCAAACTTGGAGTATCTCCCTTCTGGTGTCCAGACTAGGGTGACAGACGCACGGGAGATGCCGCCGCCATCTGGATTGTGCAGGGCGTGTCTCGTGGATCAGACGTAGTAGAGCTGCCCTCCCTGGACTGGACCCGCAACCTCGAAGAACGACTTGGACTGCCCCTGGATTATCCTTTTTGTGTGTGGAGGCCCTTGTCATTTGGAGGGCCCTGCTCTAGTGACTTAGTATCCCGGCTGTTGCTGGGATTGGCGTTACCGCAGGTGAGACTCAATTCCCTGGAAGTTATCCCGGCTGTTGCTGGGATGGCGTTCCCACGCCCCTTATTATTCAGTGGATCCGTTGGTTCCAGACGTGGACCCCTACTCCCCTCAAGGAAAACGGAGGGGAGTGTAGTGTTTGTGGACTCGTTCCCCGTACGGGCTATCTATTAGCCCGTGACGCGTTACCGCAGGTGAGACTCAATTCCCTGGAAGTTATCCCGGCTGTTGCTGGGATGGCGTTCCCACGCCCCTTATTATTCAGTGGATCCGTTGGTTCCAGACGTGGACCCCTACTCCCCTCAAGGAAAACGGAGGGGAGTGTAGTGTTTGTGGACTCGTTCCCCGTACGGGCTATCTATTAGCCCGTGACGTCACCACGCGGGGAATCTGCACGAGCGAGGATTCTACCGCATGCAGTCAGCGAGAGAGAACATAGGACATGTGCTAGGCGAGGCGAGAGGCAGTCCAGCGAACCACAGATATCATCAGTAATACTATACCATTAAGAACAGGAACCAGGCTAGTTCATGCGCAGGCTGAATTTTCCCCATAGCATCCGGTTTAACCTCGCTTATATTTTTTCTGCGTGGACCTCAGGGTCCACACAATTAGCGCTGCGCTGGTGCATCTATTTACCCAAATGGACCAAAATATAACCAAATGAATCTAAAAAATTGACAAAATTAGTTTTAAACGACTCATTTTTCAATTCTAATCGGGTATGTCCTTTAGAAAAATCTTGAACCACACACATGTTTAGCAAATAAAACGACAGTTGTTTCATTTTTTTATGAGGTGGGGGTGGTGCCGGTAAAGGACATCTATTGTTTGTGGCAGTCGGCCTATACTCTCATTTGTTGTTATAATAGGTAATACTACATATTGATATAAAATGAAAATTTCCAATTGCACTGTACATAGATTCTATCATGCATTTTGACTCGCGCGATAGTTAAAAACAATTTTCAAAGCATCTAATGTAATTCAACCGATCATTTTTGGAATTTATTTTTCTGGATCCCCGCCTGATACGTCCGTCTCCTTGTATATTACAATTGCATGTACGTTGACCATATGTAGACATTAACTTAATCGACTATGTTATGTGACGATAACATTTTTTATAAAAAAAATTTGCAGGATAGTTAACAAATAACAGCCTATTTGTTGGTTTTTGCACTGATTATTTGAGATAATTTGCCGCAATCTTTTTTGCATTCCCCACACCACTCACAGTTTCTTTATTTGGTGTTTTGTGTGTATGGCAACAAACTGGTAAATGCACCACTCGCCCCTTGTAGCTTCACCCTGATTACATTTTATCTGGCTAAGTGTAATGAAGTAGTATATTAAGTACACACATCTTTGCAGTGCTTATTTACATCTTTAGAGAGTTACTTACATACAAAGTAACCATTTGTAAGATTTATATGTAATTATTGTCAATTTTGGTGCAAGGGGGGGGGGGGGGGTAGGAAATTACAGGGAAACTTAACTTGGCTGTGATACATATGCCTGTCTATACCTTCTATTCTTTCTTGTTGATATATCAATGAGTTAATTATAACAAAATACAACAATTCATTTTGAATAATTCATACACAATCAAATTTTTAAAAAAGTTTTACTGTTCTCTGCACAAGAAATCGGCAATGTGAACAAATTGGCACCCTATCATCCCTACCTTTAATCAAAGAGAGTATGTATCCTTCTATATTGAAAAGAATGCCAAAAGTAAGACTCATAATAAGTTGTTTACTGAAGAAAAGGAAAAAAAAATGTATTAATTAATAATTCCGTATGATGTGATAATATCTCAATGATTAGTTTATAATCATAGTACTAGTGTATGCCTGTATACATACTAAAAATCGATAAGTAATGCTTATATTTATTGGTGAAACCAGACTGATTATTTATATTTAGAAAGGAGGGGGTCAGGGGGTCTGGGACCCTCCTCGGGAAAATTGGAGCTTATTAAATTAACATAGTAAAATTATTTAAAATTGGCCAAAATTGCCCCCCCCCCCCCCGAAAAATTAGCTCCGCTTATTAAGTTCTCTACCATCACCGCATTTTTACACAAAAGGGGTGAATAAACTCGGGGTTTAAACTATTATTGGTGGTGAAATACCCCAGGGTTCAAACGCATCAGGTGGAAATGCACCAGGGCAAACAAAATCACTTAGATCTGCGAAGCACACTGCATTATTACTTAAATATTCTGTGTAAAAATAAATACAAATAATTTTTTAGTTAGCTAGGGAGAAGTGAACATAAGAGCATGTACGAATGATCTTTATTTAGAATAGTTTGATGTTGCTAGAATACAGGTTTTCAGATCCTTTATTTGATTGGTTAATTTAGATATTGAATCTCGAATTTCGAATCTTGAATCTCGTATTTCGAATCTCGTATTTTGAATCTCGAATTTCGAATGATCATTCTCGGCTTTCGTAGAAATCGGAAATACAAAAACAAAAATTTTCTTTATACAAACAAATATAACAGACATTAGAAAATACCTTTGAAACAGTATATGGTTGTAGTAAATACATATCTCCATCAATATTGGTCCAGCTAATCCAAAAAAACAATGTCTCGGAAGTTTGCCATTCGGAAAGCGTGAGGTGGAAAAACATGAACTAGAAAAAATGTTGAGACAAAATGTGATAGGGCATGGGCATCATCTATTGACTAGTCACCAAAAGATTGGTCCACCAGGTTTTGTGTTGACTACTAAAAACTAAACGATGTCAAAGTCACCTTTACATCGCATTAATGAATGACTAGATTCACTATCGGAATCAAAATGAGTTAGTTGCATGGACTTGAACTCTGGGTTTTGACAATTTTGAATGGCAGAAGGTGACATAAAACTGCTTTTTCTACAAGTCTGGCACTTTATCAATTTCCTGTCAACCCATTTGAACTTGCCTATTCTCTGACTACTTTTGAGGCCTGATGAAGATGCATTCCGTGAACTTCAGTTTAGTGAATGTCTTTTATACATTAACGACATTATAGTAGCTTGAATGACGTTGGAGGAAAGCCTGCAGAGGTTATAACATGTTTTAGAGAGAATGCGAACTGCCAACCTTAAGCTCAAGCCATCCAAGTTCAACCTGTTTCAACGAGATATCGTAGTAATAGGGCATGTTGTTTCAGAGAGTGAAGTCCATACGGATCCAACGAAACCAAGGCTGTTCGAGATTGGCCAAAACCATGTTTGGACTATATTATATTATTATGATAGACGTTTTGTAAAAGGTTTTGCATCTATTGCTAGTACCCTAAACCAAGTTTTTCAAAAGAATAAGAAATTTTATCGGACCGATGGTTGTACTGAGCTATTCCTGAAACTCAAAGATACTCTTGTTTCTACTCAATCTTTGACATATCTAGTCCCTGGTCAAAGACTATATACATGTATATGCTAGTAACATGGCAGTGGGTGTAGTCCTTTTTCAGATACATGATGACTGTCAGAAATGTGTTTCCTATTACAGTAAAGCCTTGAATAAACATAAGCAGGTTTACTGCACATCTTGCAAAGTAATCTCACACTGTAGTGTGAGCTGTTGCACATTTAATCTATACCTGTATGGTAAACTGGTCATACTTAAAACAGATAATGCAACTATTGCCCGATTGTTGCAGGAGGGGAACCTACAAACTGACAGTGGTCCATCCAATAAAACACTGCAATACTGATGCCCTTTCGTCAAGGAAACCATGTAGTGCCTAAAAACGATATCAAACTAATGATGTAATGAAAAGTCCTTTGATTATGCAAATAAGGCAATCAGGATCAATCAAATATATTCAATCATAAGCTATTTCTTGGGTGTGGTAAACTGTCTCAAACGTTTTTATGACCCTGCAATGAGTCAGCAAAATTGACGAAGGGTATAAATAGGAAGCGCGTCTGTGCATCATAGTTAGTCTGCTGGTAGTCGCAGAGTAGAGAAGACCACATTCAGAGAGTAGAGACACGGCGATATTAGTAGGTACGGTTTATGTTTCATTTTCGGGACCCCAAAATACTGCGGGTGGACCATTTGAAACACTCAAACATTTAATATAGTCCGGGAGCTTAGACTCAGAAATAAAATAGTTCGGACTAGGTTCAGAACTGGGTCTAAAACGGATGGTTTCAGACCAAGGGCGGAGACTTGTTCAAGGATAGCTTGAGGAAAATTATACTTTATAAATCAGTTAGAAATAATCATTGTGTTCGATTCAATTTGATTAGTATTGTTGAATAGTCATTTTATTCCAATTATTTAGAAACTTGGGAAACGTTGAGGAAAAAATAAATTTAAATAATATCCATGGTTTGAACTTACATTACACGTTACAATGATAATGAGGAACGGCAAATGTAAGAGATGGAGAAACAACCCCAGATAATGTTAAGGATGCTTAACTAGGCCATTTTTTTGTCACAAGAGGACAGCAGAGGACGTCCGGACCTACCCCTCCCCAATACAGTCCGTTTAATTCAAACAGACCGTCATGTAGTAATCATATTTATTGAATTCAACCTGTTACAAAATGTAACCATGCTTTTTGGTTCACAATAATTAATAATTATTGTAAATACATGTACTGTGATTTTTATTGAACGATAGGATTATTGGTTTCAACTTACACAATTGGGGGTCTACATTTCAGAAAAGGATTTTTGTCATGCTGCACTTTTTTGTGACCGGAACCGAACCATACACACTAAATTAAGTTTACAATTCCGAATAAGTTCACTACACTACCACCACCACCACCACCACACTAATGACATATAACAGAACCTTCAATTGTAAGACAATAGCTTGTGACACTCAGTTCTGCATATAATTGTGTCATGACACCCATGATAATCGCTTGCACTAACATTCTTGTGTCACGACTTCTGCCATCCACTTCAGGAAGTGCTTAACAAATTTCTGCTAATTTCCACTGCCCACGTATGTTGTATGAATCCTGAACAAATACCAAATCTCCAACTTAAATATTTCAGTTTCCTCTGAGCTATATTTGTAAAATAAGAAGTGTGTGAAAATTGTCTCTCATCCATCGTCTTCAAAATGTATCAATAACACGTTGCATAAATTTCCATCTGATCCTAGGGGTTGAACAGGTGTTCCGTTTTCCAAATGGAACTCGTGAGCTGGCACGGCAAAGCATTAGGACAAAGGTAAGTACTCTCTAAATGACCAGTACAAATTTATGGTTCCGATCGGAAGTTCGTTTAGTAGGTATAGAATAGGAATAGAACTGTTTGAAGCTCTGACAAAATCATACCTGATGATCTAATCGCGGATAAAATTTATTGATTTAATGAGGGATTCACTACATCTGTTCTTTAATAGAGCATCTGCAGATTTGGTCTATTAAAGAACAGATGTAGTGAATCCCTCATTATATCAATAAATTTTAATTTAATTCCTTTACCAAAATAGATGATGGAAAAAGCGCAAATGATCATGTCATGTTTCAATTATTTTCAATCCAATTATTTATATTATTCATTCTTTGAACAACAGTTATAGTTCCATTCGATGTTGATTGTGGTTCAAGGCATCTAAATCTTTACATAACATCATGTGGAAGATCCTTCTTAATCCAAACTGTTCTACCCGTTTTAATTTTTCTACTGATAGACAATGTACAATGCCTCGGAATGTGCATTTTTCTACAATAAAATACAAAAAACTTGTGAGCCTAAGGAGCTTCTTGAATGTTGATATTCTGTTGATATCAACAACTTCTGACACACTCGTAGATATGCTGTTTCCTTTTGTTACTGTTACTTCAGTGTGTTGGACAATATTATCAGGAATTTTCATTTCTACTTTATCTTGTTTTATTGGCCACTTACAAAGGTATGATACCGAAATTCTATACCTTTTTTCCGCTGTCAATAAGACTAGGTGGTGTTTCTCTTGTTGTGAAATCTGCAAGGTTTTGATTATATGGTATTCAATACCAGTCAGATTTTCATGTTTTGATTGTATTTCAGCAACTCCATTGGCAACATATGTTAGAAACGTATAACTCACATTTTGAATCTATGCTCTAACTATTGCAGAATCCGCAAGGTCCAATATTTTTTTCAAAAGAAATGCCTAACCTATTAACGGTCTTTTCATGAAGACGTGCAAACAACACAGCAATTCAAAGTTTCACTCGAGGAGTAGTAAGTTGTCTTGTTAAAGAAAAGTGGTATTTTTCCATCAACAGTCTAGCAAAGACTGTGTCCCATGCAATTTTCCATCAGATATATGCACAATCTCCGAATGCAATGTTGAAACATGAATATAAGCATTGGTCGTCTATAACAGTTTCTGGTTGAATGCATTGATGTATCTTTAAAAGATCAAAATAAAGAGACCTTCAAAGAATTCACTCTATATTCGTCTCTGTGTTCTAACGATAGAAATTTGTCCCAATCTTTACAGCTATTTGCACTTTCTTTACACAGAGTTCTCATCCATGTCTTTGCAGTGAGTACGTGTGGCACACCCATTGCAAGTGGGTCATAAACCCCAGAAACCTTTCTCAATACCAATCGCTTTGTAAGTGTAATGTTCAAATTTGAGAAGTCTGACACATTATGAGATGAAATACTATCGTTACAATGTTTATACATTTATATTGCAAAACTTCTGACTAGTTTAATAATTTATACTATAAAAAAGGGAGAAGATTGAAATCTCCCTTGAAATCTTGAAAATTTAAGAAAACATAAACTTCCAGGCCATCTCATAAGATGGATCGAACAGGGAGAAAAACCAACAAATATTTTACAAATGTAGAGTCTCGGAATTTTTGAACAAAACTTTCAAAAAGGTAGAACTTGAAGACGGGGAATTCATACACAAGCAATAGAACATATTGAATCATGTCAAAAAACATCTATAAACATATGCTGATTCAGATTTAATAAATATTAACCTTGAAGAAATTATTAAAGTAGAAATTTGTAAGTTAGAACCAGATATTTCCAGCTCGTTAGAAGCTGAAATCTCTGAAAAAGAAGTTCTTGAGGTTCTAAAAATTATGAAAAATAACAAATCACCAGGTAGTGATGGTTTTACGGTTGAATTCTTTAAATTCTTTTGGAAAATCTAAAACTTTTCATCTTAAATGCAATCAATTTAATTTTTTTTTTTAAAGAGCTTCCAATATCCCAGAGATTGGGAATTATTTCAAGTTTACCAAAGGTGACAAACCAAGACAGTATATGAAAAATAGGAGACCTATCACTCTTCTGAATGTTCTCTATAAGCATATATCAGAATGTGTTAGTTATCGAATTAAGTCTACACTAGATTATATTATATCTGATACACAAACAGGCTTCCTGAAAGGAAGCTATATTGCAGAAAATATTAGAATTATTCATGATTTATGTCGTTCACTGAAAATGAAAACATACCAGGTCTTTTAGTTCTTATTGACTTTGAGAAAGCCTTTGATTCTGTTTCATGGTCCTTTATATACAAAGCGATAAAATACTTCGGATTTGATAAAAATATTATTAACTGGATAAAAATTCACACCAAGATTTTAAGGCTTCTGTTTTACAATGTGGCTTCCTGTCAAAACAGTTCAACATACAAAGAGGATGTAGACAGGGGGACCCAGTAGCTCCTTATTTATTCTTGATATGTGCAGAAATGTTAGCTATTCTCATAAAACAAAATATTGATATTAGAGGTATAATTGTCAATGGCAATGAGCATAAGATGTCTTAGCTTGCAGATGATACTTCACTCATCTTAAATGGTTCACCAATATCACTATTTGCAGCTCTTCATACTTTTTAATTTTTTCACACATTTCAGGTTTGAAGATAAAGTGTTCTAAAACAAAAATTGTATGGATAGGTTCAACGAAGTTTTTCACAATTCACGTTGGAAACTTGATTGGGGCTCCACTTCTTTTAATTTACTTGGAATAGAATTTTCTAATGATTTAGATAAAATGACATCAATAACTTACAACAAACAATTGCCATAAGTTTTTTCTCTAATTCAACGATGGCGGAGGAGAATTTAAACTCCCATTGGTCGTATCACAGTTGTAAAAAGTTTGATTATTCCAAAACTTAACCACTTGTTTATTTCACTTCCAAATCCAATACAAGAGGAAATCAAAGTGTGATAAAGTTAAGAGAGAAATTATTACTCCGTGATTATCTAAAAGGTGGTTTAAAAATGGTTAACATTTTTAACTTGATGGCAACTTTTAAATGTTCATTGATTAAGAAATTAACCATTGGCTACAATCCATGGTATCAATTAATGGTAATGACTTTGCAAACATACTTATTGATTTTGGTGATGATTTCTTATCAGGCATGGTTGTCCAAAGAAGTAATACTTTTTGACAAGATGTTTTTAATTCTTGGCTCTGCAATACTAAGAAAATGATCAAAAGCTCATAAAATACCAAGAATGTTTTCAATATTCTTGTGTGGTACAACTCTAATATAAGAATTGCATGTAAATATGTATTTATCAAAGATTGGTATATGAAAGGGGTTAAAATCATTGAAGATTTTTTGAATGAAAATGGTAACATGTTATCAAGAGTAGATTTTACTGAAAGGTTCCATTTTTCATAAATTTTTCTCCAATGTTTTAAAATAGTGTAATATGTGCAGTATCAAAATACTTGACATATTTATCTATTGATAAGTTTACCTTGAAGATAGATTGCACTACATTTATGCCATTTTATTTTGAGTCTATGTTTTGAAAGAAAAAGTAACAAAGCCTATATACACATGTTTAATTATTGTGTATCTACAGCTATCAACAAATAGAATGCTGAGCTATGTGATATTTTGCCAAATGATCTCTGTGTACAGGATGCTTTTAAAATATGTTTTAGAACTACCAACGATTCAACTGTTAATTGGTTACAATATAGAATTCTCCATAGAATTCTTCCTGTTAAATATTATCTTAAGAAAATCAGAATTACTACCTCTGACTGCTGCACTCTTTTTAATGATATGCCTGAAACTTCACCACATGTTTTTGCAACATACACGAGAATACAACCTCTATGGAATGCACTTAGTATACTTATATATGAGAAATGCTACACAAATGTTAGTTTTGATGTCTGTAATGTATTATTTGGTGTTTATCCTCTTGATTGGGAGAAAAGTATATTTATATTCAGAAATCAAAAATTGAAGAATTTGAAAAACCATGGTCTTCATGGAATAATTTTTATATATACCCCCCCCCCCGCAAACGAAGTTTTTGGGGGTTTTTTTTGGGGGGGGGTATATAGGAATCACGTTGTCCGTCTGTCTGTGCAAAATTCGTGTCCGGTCTATATCTTTCTTATGAAGAAACATTGGAAGTTTTTACTTCACACACAGATTGCTTATAACCTAAGGGTGGGTCATAAACTTGACCCAAGGTCATTTGGGTAAGGTCAAGGTCACTGGCAGGAAAAGTGCAAAATTCGTGTACAGTCCATATCTTTCTTATGGACAAATATTGGAAGTTCTTAATTCACATAAAGATTGCTTATAACCTGAGGGTGTGTCATGACCTTGACCCAAGGTCAATGGAGGAAGTTAAAGGTCATTGTTTAAAAAAAATGCGTAATTCCTGTCTGTGGCATGTCTTGTATTAATGGAAATAATTAGAAGCTAAAATTTCACACAAAGCTTGCTTGTCTCGGGCCACATAAAATTATTTTTTAGATTCTCTTCCCCGTCTCTCTGAAAATGGCCTGATTCGATGTATTTTTTCTTTGGAAAAAATATTTTGGAAAAAAATTGGGCTCAGTAAACCAATAATTCAAATTGTTTATATATTAAATGGCTGCTTGACATGTGGATTTTCGTTTGATTTGAGTCATGTATGTTAACATAAGGATACAAATGTCCTCATGCATTAACAGTTAACTTGAAATAAAATGGAATTTAAGGATAGAAATCGGTTTGTGTACTCATGTTAGCATTAACAGTTTTAAAAAATAGAGCAGTTGTTACTTATAGAAAATGGACGGTGAGATAGATTCATCCAATATTTTCTATAATAGAAAAAATACAAGAGTTAATTATTTTTTTTCTTAGCAGGGGGTATCAGTTGTGAGCTTGCTCACAGTACCTCTAGTTTTAATCATCTGGCAGTTTAGATGTGACATGTGTATAATAATTAATACATCACTTTAGTATTTTATGTTTTTGCCTGGGGGGGTTTCTGTTTTTTGTTTTTGTTTTGTTTTTTCTATTTTCTTCTTTTTTTTTCTTTGCTTTTTTTTCATGGATTGAAGTTTTACTACTTAGGCGTTCTGTTTCATAACTATCACAAGCAGCTATCCTACTCTTTATTTATTATCATAAAATGACATAATCATATGATGACAAAGGTTTATATATTCAACCTTTGTTTACAATAATATATATATATATATATATATATATATATATATATATATATATATATATATATATATATATATATATATATATATATACTGTATAGTCTACTGTAGTCAAATGTAATGTAGTTAAAGTAAATTTGTGATGTAGTGAAATGTATTCTAGTGAAAGTAAATTTTGCGAGAAAGGGAGAGAGAGAAAGAGAGAGCAAGGGAAAGGGGTAGGGGCATTGTTTACATATGTACATATATATAAACTATATTTACGTGACAGGTCCCTGTTCTACAGGTATACTTGAAAGAGGATAAAGAATTGAAGGGAAAAAATCGCAGTTCATAACAAAAATAGAAAAGAATCAATTCAACCATATATGCTACTGTATAATGAGTTCTTTTGGATTTTGTCGGCTTAATGAAAAATAGGACTTTGTAAAGAAAATAAACAAGTTTAATTTGAAAAAAAAAATCAGAAAACAAAACAAATCATTATTTTTCACCCCCCCCCCCCTTTCACGCCACTCTCATTCGAAAATAACTTTTTAAAAAAGGAAATAATAATTCAATTAAACAAATGAACAAATATCTGATACTTTCAACTGAATACAAAATTAAATCACACTGTAACAGATATAAAATGGAAGTAAACGTCAAAATGTTGTTTAGAAGCTATTTCAACCAATAAAACTCTTGTTGAAAAATTACTCAAAAAATGTTAAAGTTCAGTAATTCAAAAAACCGTGATATTACAATTACTTCAAATTTCAGCTCGATATATATGAAAATTAGCCTGTAATAACAGTCACGTTTACACACTTAAAACCTCTCTCTGAAAAGGAACTCTGTCACTTCAAGGACACCACGCACCCAAGACGCTCCTGCCCTCGTCAAATTGCCTGTCCCTCGAGTATCGCTATCCTGACTGCAAGCCTCGGACTCACAGGTCTCTCGCTTCCAGTCTACGAGCACTTTTTGGACAGAAAATACACCCCGCTCAACACAGTATACGTCCCTGTCATTCACCTTTTACCCACATGACCTTCCATACGAAAATTCCCGTCTAGCGCCCACAGTCTGTAGTACAGGAATTTGCACCAAACACCCATATGCACTGAAAATAACACACTGTGACTAATAAAGTCCCGATAAACATACAAACATACGACCAATTATACTAAGAACTAGGAAAACATGTGCCCGCCTAACAAATCCAGAATTCAATGGCTACCCGTTTCTCCTCAGTATTATACTAACTGGAGATATTCACCATATCTTAAAGCTGACATGAATTCATAAATACGCATTATTTCCCTTTTTTTCTACGACTACCGCCATATTAGTTGTCGATTTCTATTGCATGTATTGTTCTGCTCATCGCTATACACCCCCTATATAAGGCCGAGAGCACTATTCATGCTTCACCGCATTCAGGTATTTCATTCACCCGAACACGTTACCTTGGACGAAAAGACGTGTAGAAACACGTTGGGAACAAAAATAATGACAAACACTTCACTGGCAAGGCATATCCAATGAATGACGAAACAAGACAGACTGAAATCCAGCCACAGATACTTCAAAAATCATTGATAAGTGTAGACCGTTTTCCTGTGTATATTATAACATCGCACATGCGCAAACTGCACACTGTGGCAGATCGAGCAATGTCAATGATCGCATGGATTTAAGAAACGGCGCGTTTTTGTAGGAACGGATGGAAACGATGTAACGTTGTTACTTTCTTGGATTGACTATCACACACCTCACGGCCTACTCAATATTCAGGGTCATGAACCCTGGGGATCATTCATTATTGTCCCCAAGAGAGACAACTCTTGAAAACCTGCATTGACTATAGTCCGCTTCTTAATCTTATTAAAATAAATGAATTGAGAAAAGTTTTCAAAGTATTTTAATTATAAAAAATACATATAACAACGAGTAAAAGGCATGGAAATGCATGAAAGAAGTGCATTTATTCAATAAATATAGTAGGCTGGTACATGTACCTGGTGAATATTAAATATATATTGCTTGTAGGTACATGTATACATCTACATAACTACATTCAATTAATACACTGTATTATGTAAATTGAAAAAATACACAGGTTGTAAGAGATCTTTTATAAAATGAATTTCCTTAATATGAAAAATAAATTAATGAAATTGCATTTATCATTCTAAAAAAATCATAATACTAAATAATAGACAAGAAGTTCAACATAAATAAAGTGATACATTAGATGGATAGGATATAATGTACAGCAATTTAAGATTTAGATGTCATTTTTCATATGAAAGGTAATTAGAACTCCATACCATTTAAACAATGAAAAGGTTGCAGAAGGCCTATTTGTATTTAGTTGAATATAATGAAAATAAATTAATGACCCTATATACATCATTTTAAGAAAAAAAAGTTATAAACATGCTGTTCAAGAAACTAAAGCAATTTTAAACATATATGGGATTTGTTTATAAACATTGGAATAAAGGGGAAAAACTTTTATATCTTATTTAGATTAGATAATATTCTGAAAAAATATTAATATTTGTATTTGATGGCTAAAACTGAATATTTTTCTGTCAATTTCTTCTGTTCATGAACAAGACCTCTACATTTATTAGACACTTTTATATATATTATGTCCATTTCCCATTGTAACTAAGTATTTTTGTTCTGTTTGTATACAAAAGAGTATATTAAAACAAACTTGTATAAAATAGTAAGGCTAAATTTCAATTTTAAAAAATAGCTGTTTCCAAAAATGTTACATGTATATGAATATGTTATATAATAACATATGTTAGATATATGGGTAGGAAAAATACAAAATAAGTGCACTTGATAAAAAGTTTGCTAGTATTCATTATGTGAACACTTATTGTAGAAACAATTCATCCAGTAACATTTAAAGTTATGTAACATAAATAAACATTTTTGTCAGCAATATTTCTAGTGCAATGTGGCATTATTGCGTGGACCCTGAGGTCCACGCAGAAAATATATAAGCGAGGTTAAACCGGATGCTATGGGGAAAATTCAGCCTGCGCATGAGCTAGCCTGGTTCCTGTGCGTAATGGGTAGCTCAGGGAACCAGGCTGGCACACGTTTATCTGAATCGGGATCGGGATTCCGTGCCATATGCACACATAAGTTCAAAGGCGCTGTAATTGTAAAGTTGTCGGTAAACAGCACAGAAACAAAGTAACGATTGGCATGTGATATGAACTATCAGTATTATGAAATAAGTTACTGTTATTCCGAAACTACAACATGCATCAAATAGCATAATTTGCAATGTTTTGTTGTTTTCCGAATACACATGTAACTTAACTTTGCTTTTATAGTAGGCGAGGCTAGAGAACTTCCCGCTTAAATTTTTTTTAAGCATTTAAGTATGTTTGAATAATTATGTCATAAAAGTTAAAATCTCAAGAAAAATGCATCAAAATATGAAATTTTAATTTACACAAAGCTGTCACTGCATAGTTAACAGAGTAGAGCGAATCGTAATGTGTGCGCAAATAGTAGAATTCACCAAATGCCTGATACTATACATGCAAACTTCATTCATAGATAGATCATAATTATTTTAGAAGTATGAATCCTTTAAATTCTGAGATAAAAAGTCAGGGCTATACATACATGTATACGTAATTCAACGTACAAATTTAGTGGTTAAAAGCAGAGGGCTAGAGTCGGTGGAATCTCTGATATTCTTAAGGCTTTCACGTTTTCGTTGTAAACACATGCAAATGGTCCACGTATTGTAGTCCTTTTTTAAAGGACAGCAACTTGTTGAAATATATATATGGTTCATGGAAGCAAGGCAATCAATAACAATCACATGTACACTGTAATTACACACACACACACACACACACACACTCTCTCTCTCTCTCTCTCTCTCTCTCTCTCTCTCTCTCTCTTAAAAATCTTGCTGAAAGAACAAACATAAACTTTTACTTACTTTTTCGATCTAACCTCCTCTCTCGATTTGCAAGAGTTTCAAAGTGGTCTCGTTAAAATCCCGTGAATGACGTATTTTGGCGTTCTCGGTGTTGTTTTTAGCTTTTCTTTAATATAATAATCAGAAAGGCTCCGATTATGCTAATAAGGCTGTGAGGTGTGTATCATTTAGCTACTGTGTTTGATGTACTGCCACCGGGGTTTTAAAAATGATGCAGACGTTATGCATTCTGTATGAACGACACACGTGTTTGATGTGCATGCGAATTAAGGCAGCACTATCTGTGCAAAATATTACGGATACATTGGAAATTCTTTCAAAGAATAAATATATTTTGTATTTTATTGATTGTTGTTTCCTTTATTATTTATTACATTTTACTACATGTATTTGTGTAAATAATGCATTTAGATGTCCGTGCAACCTGAATGCCTCGATCAGAAAGCAACCGACCGTAATTTTCTCAACCGATATATATACCCCAGTGACAGTAGAGGAGCTATCGAAAGTAATATGGCGACCAAATGCTTTTATGAATTCATGTCAGCTTAAATCAGGAGCTGCAAAACGTGGCACCCAGCTGATGTCGCTACCGCTGATGTGCTCTACTGACCACTACACCCAAACCGGTCACTTTAAATACTCGAACTAAAAATAGCCCATTCACCCACATACGGTAACCCATTCATAACAAAAAGAAAGAGGAACACAAATAAAAACACATGCATATACAAAACTGAATCAACTTTATAACATACTGCTTATCACATATTTTTGCCAATGGCTTTCATACTCCTTATATCTTCAATTTTTCATTAGCACATTTTTTTTCGGTCAAAATCCTTTCTCTTACCACATTTTTTAATTCATGTACATTTGAATTTGTGTTACTTTTATATTTACAAGAAGAAAAAATATTGCTTCATATCAAGTTTAAAAAGATTATAAATTTCTCTATTTTTATATCTTACAAGATATCTGATTGTTCATCAAATGTTAGTAACAAATCAAACTGTCTCAAAATCCATTCCTCAACATCAGTGCATAATTCTTTTACTACAGTCCATTTATAAAATAGATGTCTTATACTCTCTTCATCTCTTTTACAGAAAGTGCATACAGGTGACTATGCTTTTATTTTATTTTGAAAAGATATTTATTTATGGGAAAAATGCTATGAAGAATTTGGAACAGTAATCAATGTAGTTTTGATTCTTGTGAGATTTAAAAGGGAGCTCAAAAATTGTATTCGGGGTTTCTTGTGCATAGACATGACCCTTTTCTCTCCATTTTGATAAAAAAGTACATGTTTCTTTTTTATATATATAATAATAAAGTGTACATAAGTTTTTTATGCAGTCCATTCACAGTGTTAAATTTAACACCTTAAAGGGGCATAGTCACGATTTTGGTAAAAAATTATTTGTCCGATTTAAATGTTTACATTGCTTTAGTAGGCATTAATGATAAGAATACAAAATGTTAGTGTCAGTCGTTGAGTTATAAATGAGTTACAACGCTTACACTTCTTTTCTATGTAAACAAAGCTTTTGAATACATCATGAATGTTTAGGTAAAATCAGTTTCAGGCCTAAAATGAATGTGTTATACATTAGGAACTGTTTATGTACGTGTAAAACGAATTAGTATACAAATAAGCTTAAAAGAGTGTTTACTGGTTTTTTGAACATTTGTAAACAAAAACAAGCCCTGAAGAATTGTGAGCCCTTTATCTTGCTTATAACTCTAGGACGGACTCTCAAATTTCAAATTTCATTTTATCATTAGGAATGCATTCCTAAAGCATTGTAAATAATAAGGAAAGAAAAATAGTATTTGACCAAAATCGTGACTATGTTCCATTTATTCTGCTTTTCTGTTTTGTTCCGTAAACAAAATAAAGCTTGTCTCTTAAATGTTCGAGGAAAGACATTATGGTTCTGCATCTAATTCATCTCTATGCGATACGATTTCCTCTGAAAATTACTCTGTGACTCATTTTGATTTTTTAATTCAATCGTATTTCCAACCGCTTTGTGACTTAACCTTCAATAGAACAGGCATATTCCGCCAAGTTATAAGGTATATGTGGCGTATTTTTAGTGAATAACAATAATAATATCTGATTATTTGCTTCATTACTATATTTATAGGTATTTCACATAAATTACACTGTTTAAGTCAATCCCATAACAAAGAAACAAGAAATAAAAACAAATTTATTTTTACGAGCCGGTAAAAATACAAAAGATTTGAATAACCCCGCCTTAAATGGGTCACGTGACATACATCTCGGTCTATCAACAACAATGGCGACGACGAGAAAGAGGGGTAGACCGTTAAGTTTGACAGATTTGGCGAGGGTAATAAAAAGAGACAGACTGACAAGGATATGAACAAAGGGAAGATCATCTAAGTAGAACATATAGATTGAAAGAATATTAGGAAATAAAGCCGAATCAAACCTTTAGTTTCCATCATGAAGTTGTAGGGATTTTGCTAGTCAGGTTCCATGTGTTCCGTGTCTTTATACTTTAGAAGTTATAAACAACAAGGAGATTTCTGTTTCGAGGAATTTTCGAATCATTTAATATTATTTATTCATTTGTTGAGATATCGGCGCTTCTGATTGGTCGAAAAATTTCTTTGATACCTGCATCAATAAAATTTTTGCCGGATCTACTTTTCTCAACTGTTCTGATCTAACACTATTTATAGAATGGGAATTTCCATGATAAACACTGTCAAGAAAATGTAAAGTTGTGTCTGTTTTATTGTCAGCAAACAAAATGCAACCTTGTGAATATAAAAAATTGAAAGTTTAACCTTCAAAAATAAACAAAACACATTATTTGATTCACGAAATAGAAAATTAAGCGTCTTCTCACGATTTCGTCTGCTTGAGATCAATCAACATTTACAGCGAGGCTGGCCGTTCCTTTTCCAGGAATATTATAACGAACATATAGGCCTATACACTTTCACGGTAACACTGCTGTTCAAATTTGGTAACGATAATTTTAAAATTTACACACGTACATGATCGGTCATCAGAATAAGCGTCGTAAAGAAAAGCTATGAGTGATGCATCAACTCCTTCTGCGCATTCCAAGCGGCTGATATACCATTTTAGTACATCACTGGCTATCTAGTTACCACAACGTTTACAAAAGTCGCTTATACATACTATTCTCTGTCGACATATCAGCTATTTTCATCCACGATCGCCTTTCCTTGGATGGTTATGTCCAGTTGCATATTCCAGCGATCTCGCATGAAAACTAGTTTTATTACGAGTTTTTCTGCACAGTGAATAATATCACAAGCTATCGCATGTATTTTCCTTTCGTTTTCAATTCAGCCGGTTCAGATTTTAACTCACTATTTGTGTTTAATCCTTTAATTCAGCTCAATAGCTCTGCATCAGCTGAGGCGCATCCATTTTGAATATTGTTGCTGTTGTTGTTTTGTATTCATACGCGCCGCTTCATTTACATTATTTACATTTTTGATCAATGACACATCACATTTTTTTATTTGAAAATGTTTTATTAAATGATAAGAAATGAAGATAATAATTTTTCTATTGATCGACGTATCAAAGAAAAAATTGACCGGAAAACTTTTTCATCAATGCGCTACGCGCATTGATGAAGTTTTCCGGTCAATTTTTTCTTTGATACGTCGATCAATAGAAAAATTATTATCTTCATTTCTTAAATAAAGAATAAATGAACACTCTCAGTACATGCATCCAATTACCGTGTTGATGATGTCAAAATCGTGTTTCATCTTATTACACATAATAAACAATTTATATCGTTCTACGTTAACTAATATTGGACTTATAATGCTTCGAATATCATCTGATATAACAATTATCTAATTTAAGACATGAAAAACATGATTCTTATTTGTTTATAAAATGTTCTGTCATCGTGTTTTTAATGCTGGGGTTTCCCGCACTCGTGCGCAGTGGCGTTATAAATAACGGATCACATTAATATTCATTAGACGTGTAGCAAAGTTTAGAGACAAACAAGTAATAGTTTTCCAAAAAGGTTTTCTGACTAAACAAAATTATTCAGTGGAAGCATGCATGTATAGATTATGCTATCTTATAAGAAATTAATTTTAATTTTCGCTGGTGATTATAAATTAAAAAACGGAACGTGCTTTGAAAGATTTCAGTCTTTTCTTAAATATACATGTAGTTGATGTACATGTGTATCACTTGAAATTAAATTACATGTATTTTATTAATTCAGATTATTTTAGGAATGTACACTTATTAAATAATTGCATGTAAGTTTGAAAGCGGAAGGTAAGACAGTCAATTTTAAAGGTGGTGTGGGACATTTCAATGTTGTGACGTATTGTTTATCGAAATAAACAATAAATACAAGTGTAATTATATAAGTAGTTACTTTCCTTAAGTTGTCACCTAACAGAGTAGCGCTGATTAGCGCAGTGGGTTAGAGGGTTTACTACGAACCTGTAAGTCAAGAGTTCAAATCCCGCTTTGGGTTTTACAATTTTTTACCTCTCTTTTAAAAGCTTTTTTTTTTGGTTAAATATTTGAAATTTGAAAATTCTAATCCAGTGAATCTCGAATTTCGAATCTTTAATCTCGTATTTCGAATCTCGTATTTTGAATCTCGAATGATCCTATCTTTTCACAAAAATATAGGTCATTCTTCGACTGACAATTTTTGACTATTGAATATAACTTATATCGTTACAATAATTATATTACTTTCATGATTATTGTTCGTTAGTTATTACGTAATCTCTTTAATTATTTATTGTGTATGAGTTTGTTTTGTTTTTCTTTTCTTTTTTTCTAATGACGGAATGGTTATGAAACACCTGCACCATATTTCTGATCGCACTTGTGTTCTTAAACTCTATTTAAGGATGTGTGCACTGTTTGCTAGTGACGCAAGATTTGCTACGGACATAAAGAACTATATTCGCCAGTTTTCTTAACAAGTTCAGAGATTTTAACTTTGATTTTAACAGTGATCGGCTAAGCACAGTAAAAATTCAAGTTATTCAAAAGTCGAATATCTTGGTTATGGGGTAACCCATATCTATTCATGCTAAATTAGGAATACCCACTGTCACAATCAATAGATTTATTCATTCTTACTATTTTCCTATAGGGTACCTCTGATTTTTATTCTATGTTCATATCCTTTTTGGTGCCTCAATTTTATCAATTCAGGTATTGGTCAATATTGGACTATACTCGGACTTTTCTATTTGTTTACTATGATGCTATAAATACCCATGTTTTTGGTCAGTGAGCCGGGGTCCATTAGCACGCACTGCAGTAGTAACACGATGTATAGCTAAGTGTATTTTTACGGTAACCATCTCCATTAGGGGTAAGTTCGTTTTTCCTTATACTTTAGTCTTGTTTATAATATTTAAGACTTTAGGTAACTGTTCTTATACGTGTTCGATAGTATTTTCGTGTTAACGTTTTACATACTTGTTTATTTACCGTAGAGTTATGGTGCGTTTGTGTGACAAGCGTGGTTTGCTAGTTTATTTGTGAATTTATATTTCGTAGTCTTATACGGCGTTATTGGTCATACATTGACTGTTTTGTAATGTTAAGGGGTCTTATACACTTAACTTTATTGCATGTTAAGAGGTCTTATACGCTTAACTGTGACTGTGTTTGATACGTTAAGGGGTCTGATACACTTGACGGTTTTGTAGAGCGAGTATTGTTCGGTGTGATTGTATGGCGTGCAGTTGCGGTAATTAGGTAAATAAGTATATTGTGAAAGTGAAACGTTTAATTAAAAATATTGTTATTTATATATTATTAAAAGGTTCCAGCAAGGCTCCAGCAATGTTCCAGTGATGATTCGGCCATAGTCACCAGTGTTCCGGTATTGAACATCTTACCACCCGTGTAACCTCCTTCGAGTATTCACTTACTACGCTGGAAGCCGGTGGACGGAAGCCGTCATCTTAGGACGTGGTACCGAAGGAGGACACATTGGAGGAACACTGGAGGGACACTGCTGTCCAATATACCACCATAGGACATTGACGAATCAGATATTAGAAACATTTTTTTTGTTAATATTTTGTGTGTGTGTGAATGTGTATATTTGTAAATTTATTGATTTTATATATAGATAAAGATTGTAAATACTTATTGTTGTTTTCATTGCTTGACTGGTTAGACACACGGCGGCTGTCGTGACACCCACGTAGTCCATACATCGGTTATTTTTCGTGTATGTCAAGAACGCAAGTTGAATTTGAACAGGTCTAGGCAACCTCCGTTTTCGGAGGATAGAAATTTTCCTCCGTTTTCGGAGGATAGACGCTAGCGCCATCTAGCGGATCTTTGATAATAAGGGGCAGTTAACTCTGTCAAAACAAAGAAAGATAATTCTTATAAAAACGATGCTTACGCCGTCTAGCGGATCTTTAATAATAAGGGGCAGTGAACTCTGTCCAAACAAAGAAGGGTAACTCTTATAAAAACGATGATAACGCCATCTAGTGGATGCTTAGAAACTAAGAGTTACTAACTCTTTTAACATTAATTAATTTATTATCATCTGATTATCAGATTATACCATTAACATATTAACAATTGATTAATAATTAATTAGACACAATGTAATATATTTCAATCATATTGTCTTTTTTTATCTGTTTAATGTTTCTTCTCAATTATTTTAAAATAACACAGAGTTAGTATATACATCCCTGAAAGAAAGTGAGCGCACAAGATTGTAAGTTTGCAGGAATCCTCGACACGAATCAATTGGGATTTAAATGTCTATAACCTCGAAAGGCTATGTACAGGTTTCAACAAAAATATATTATGTTGAGAGTCGAAGTACATGACTATTCCTGTTATTAAAAAACTCACAAAGATTTCAAAAAATGGCAATGAGCGGTAAACCGATAACTTGTTGGAAATGTTAATGCAAACATATTTTAATGAAGTTATATTGTGTATATCCTAAAAAACTAGTAATAAGAAAAGAATTTTTTTATAGTGTTCATACAGCAGATCTAGAAATCAATAACAACAAATTAAAATATACCGGTATATTATAATTCAACATCATGTTATAATAACAAACATTTAAAACAAAAAGTTTAATTTTTTTTTAAAAGACCACCAGTTGGATTTGAACCCAAAACATTGAATGTATGTATTCACTAATCCAGAACGAAACCACTGAGCCATGCGAGACTTGTCATTATATGCTCTATAAAGTACTGTTTGAAACAACACTGTCATATCAATGGACTTAGTTTTTTATCCTTCAAAATAATTTGAAAAAGTACATAATTAGTCATCTCTGGGTCATCTCTCCATCTTTTTTTAAAAAGCAACATTTTTAATGTTGAAATATGTTATCTTTACACGTTTCAAATTTGTGGAGAGAAGACCCAGAGACAACAAAATCATTTAAAAACAGTTGTAAATAAGTAGGATTTTGCATGAAATGCATCGTGTTGCTATATTTAGACCCATATTATGATAAAACCTTTTGTATTTCAAATATTTTCCCACTCATTCCACATCCAACAGAAACCAAATAACGGTTATAATTCGAAAAATATTCAAAATTAATTGATGAAATTTTCACTCTCCTTGTGCGCCCAGATTCCTGCCGAATCTACATCTTAAGCGCCCACATTCTTACCAATTTCAATGAATTAAAATGTCTCATAAGAAAAAATTAGTTTTATAAAATATTCCTAATAACATTTACTCAAATGATAAGTTGATGAACACATGATTTTATATGATGCAATACATGCAAAATGTATTAAAAGCTGTAATGCATTTCAGTTTTACAGCAGGTGAATATTTTTTAATGGTTGAACATCCTAACTTTCATATTTTATATTTGAATTATTAAGCAATGTTAAATTCAAAAACTTGTTCTTGTAATGTAAAAATAGTACTGCATGTCACTTCCTTACACCCCTACCCTTAGTACAGAAGTATGTGTATAGGGGGTGATGTTGTTTTAACAATTAATCCCTGTCACTGTCTGGGATATTCCCTGCACACCTAAGTGACCCGGTATACCCCAGCTGGTACTGGGGGGAAATCATTACCTATTGAAACTCAACACTGCTCAAGTCATCCAACATGCCTGGACCAGAGTAAGTATTTATAATTGTTTTAAGTGTTGCTGTGTTTTTCTTTAAAAAATTACAAAAACTTGTATTTTTCTGCCAAATTCTATTTGAAAAAACTAATGATTAATGATGTTGAATTTGTTTTACAGACCTCAGAGATCATCAAGACACCAAAAAATGTACATCACAGATAAGAAAAAACGCAGCAACCAGAAGTCGAAGAGGAAACAAACCCTGGTCACCAAATGCCATGAACTTGCACAACTGACAGGAGCTAGTGTGTTTTTGAAGATTGTGTGCCAGGATTCCAACAAGTCCTATGTGTACGCTACAGATGACCTGTACTATGAGTATTCGAGTCGGGGATTGACCAAAACAGGCCAAGTCACCAAAGAAAACAGGGAATTCGGTGAGGATCCACCAGTAAACTTTAATGAAAACAACCCAGTGCTCCTGTCATCGATGAAAATGAAGAAAGCGCCAAAGTGTATTTTGCCAGGGGACCTATCAAACATTACTGTTTATTATGATGTGGCTGACTCCTTTGCTGATGTTGTGTGCGAAGAGGAGACCCCTAACATTGAGGAGATCCAGCCTACAATGAAACCGACAACAGAGCTTGAGGATTCCGAACCAAATCAACTTCCCCAGGAACCTTCACATCCAGACCCCTTGGAAGTTCCCGACAACTGTGATCTAGAAAGTCCCACCAAGGAACTCCCTGAGGAAGAAGAAAACTATCAACCAACCTCACCTCTACGTGTGGAGTCAACCCCACAAAGATCCAGTAAAAGACCAAGGACCATGACCTTGAAAGCCCTGGATTATCACTTCAATCGTGTTGAAGTTCCACTTACACCCATCAACAAAGTGTGTGATATGGCAAGACCCTCAGCCTCAAGTGATGACCAAAACAAGACCTGCTCGTTTTGTCTTCTTTCCCAGGGAGAAGAAAGGGCCAACAAGATCAGGAAACAGTGGGTTACTTGTTCTGGACTGTGCTACTCTTCAATGCATGTCACCTGCCTCCCGAAAAACCATCCCCGGCCTAAGAAGAATGCACCATTCCTGTGCCCAGTTTGTGTGATTTGATTCCATTAAAATAACAAGACACTTCTTGACAGAAGACTTTATTAAGAGTAGCATATCTTTGATTATAGGTTCAACAGAGACTGTTCAATGATATTGTATTTCAAATAATTCTATGTCTTTTATATATCTATTGGAAATTATTTATATGGTATTATGCATATTTAATAAAATTAAATACATCATTATATATATGCTTGTATTTGAATGGTTGTTTATAATCAGCATATGCAAAAACACAGTACATAAAATGTTATCAATTCTTATCAGCCATAATCATTACTGTTGCAACAAATAGATATATATTATTAAAACAACGAACAATTCAAATAGTTCACATAAAGTATATCACAGTCACTCTATATGGTGTCAATTACAGAATTCAATTAATCGTTCAAAACTTGTGGAGGTACGGAGTCACGGTCACATAAGTCCTGATCTAGTATGATATCCTTTACTTGATCATGAAACGCAATTAGTTCATCTCTCTTAGTCCTGATTGCATTCATACTTGAATACTCAACGTACAGTCCATTACGCAAGTCCTCATCTTGCACGCTCCCAATAAGAGTATTAATAACGTCACCTATTTGTAATTTAGTCATGTTTCCAACGAAAGAGCGTGCCTCTTCTTCTTCTTTAGTAACGCACACACACATCTTGCGGGTGTCTGAGTCTTGAGCAAGTCCCATATATCTGTCAAAGTAGGAAGCACGCAAGCTTGAAGCTTTCTCGGTGAAACTGAGCAAATCGTTGCTCAACAGTTTCCCATCTAAACTGACCGGGTTCACACTGGCATCACTGGGATGGAGCAAATACTCTTTCCTGCGGATCAGTGTTCTAAATGCGAAAACTTGTTCTTCTACATCCCTTCGCCTTGTGGATGGAACATCTGAAGATTCGGAAGAGCCCATCATTTCTTCGAGGTTTTGTTGGAGCTAAAAAAAATTATTGCATAATGAAATAAAAAAACTTCAACAGCTCATTTGATACATTAAAATTAAGATACCAGTAGATTGAACATTTTTTTTTAAATTTCAGTATAGATTTTAGTTTACTCACAATTAATGTAGAAAACAAAATTGAGAAATAAGACATTACAAATTAATTAAAATGTTTTACATTGTATTTAATTCGGTTAGCTGTCATTATATTTATACCATTTCACTAATTACCTGTTCAAATACATCCAAGTTTCTGGTAACTCGAAGCCAGTCCTCTCCAGTAGGAACACCTCGTGGCATCCATGCTTGCACTTTCTTATTTACAAATTCGGCTTTGAAATCCAGACCTTCTCCTGCAGAAATTGAACAAATTTTATCATTGTAATTATTATAGTATTTGTTATCATTTAAAAATAAAATACAAGTTTTGTAGTTGGATCGGAATTTATTTCACCCAAGGGACAGGAGCACTTATAAATAATTATATGTAAGGTTAACCTAAAATCCTGCCTCACTTGTGAAATAACTTCCAATTTCACTATTAAACATTGAATATCCTCTGTTAACATTACATCTTACAATTAAATGGAATTTATCATCTGCACCAGAGATGAGAACATGAAATAATAACAGTTTAACAAATTTCTATATAACATGTACAAGTTGATTTCTACATATTAGAACTAAGACTTGTTCTCTAACATGTAATTTCAGTGTATGACCACTTATTGAATTTTTAAAGTTTCCTCTTACCATTTAGATGATTTCCACTGAGACTGACACTCTCTGTCTCGTTGTAAAATTCCTTTAGTTCGTCTGGTACACACTGCCTTTGAATGGATTCCATGATTTCTATCTCCTGGTATTTTGGATGGTTTCTTGCGTGGAAAAGTGGTGCAAACACTGCTTTTGCAGACACTATGGCATCAATGTTTCCGCTACGCAATCCTGCACGTAAGTTTAGGATTGCCTGCAAATATGTGAGGATCATGGTCGATGTGTGCACAAAGTTTGGATTTGTTGCCTCTGCCATGCTGTACTTGAAGAAACCTTGTGGTGTGGGTGGCACTTTTTTCTCCATAGACACTCTCACATATGGGACCAGCAACTCATCCAACAGACTTTGATGTGCAATCTTTAGAAGGCTCCATGTCTTGTGGTTGTCAGTTCCGTTTTTGGCCGCTCGCTGGGCATTCTCTGATTTAAATCCCATCAATTTGGCCAGTTCTCCAAAGAATACATCCCAATTGACCTCAATGAAACTTTTGAACATGTTCATTTCATAATGTCCATTTCCAGGTCTTAAAATAACCCAGTCAAATTCTTTCACTTTGATTTCATCCTTGCCAGTGTGTATGGAGTTATGGTGGGCCTGGAATTCAGTCTCGCTGGTGTAAGACACATCACTACACTTACAAAGTCCACATCTCAATGTCCTCTCGATCCCTTTGTTGCAAAGTCCAAATGGTAAGCCATCACACACAACAAATAGCCACTCCCGATTGCCTTTTCCGTACTGTCTAATGCCTGCATTAAGTCCAATCTGTCGTAAAATGAGTTTCACCGACTCAATTGAATTTGGGTTCATGAAGGCTGGATCACTGATTGAGAGGGTTGGTGGTTGTGAACGATGTTCACTTCTCAGTCCATGAATCAACTCTGGTGCTTTTTCCTGAAAGCTCTGTATCCGGTACACATTTTCATCTGTCCTTGCAATGTCAAGTCTTACTTCATTGTGATAGTTCGAAGCGGTGCCTTTATTCTCTGCATAGGTGAATGTTCCATATACATCCGCCTGTGTAGCACTGAGTTGGGCTTGTTTAAGATTGGTTTTGCAGTTCAAACACACACGTTTAGTTTTGGGGTTATTATGTCCACATTTGGCACACACTTTGACCTCTTCACTTTCCTTCTGCATGGCGACTGTGTCATCAATGTCATCTGAGATGTTACAGTCTGTACCTTGTCTCTGCTCACTGATGATTTTTTTGAGTCTCTCAGCAACTGTGAAATACAGCATTCGATAATGTACATCAAGCAAATTCTGGGGTATAATACGAACATTATCTCTGATGAAGTCAATGTTGCGTAGCCATAGGTAGGGCTTGAGTTGGGGCTGCCGTTGAATATTGTGATAGCCATCATACTGCAGCTGGCAAATGGTAGTCACTACACTCGATTTAGTTTTGTGATTAACTTTGATATTTCAAGATCGTCCAATAACTTGATTGTTATCAAAGATCACAACACAATTTCCATCAGGAAATTGAAGTGGTTTTGATGTTTGGTTCGAGATCCATTCCCGCACAGTTGGGTAGGAGCCACGAGGGCCGCCTTTTCCTGTCAAATTGACTGCATTTCTACTGCCGGATGCCACATACAGCAATAGGTTTTGGAGGAAACATACAGGCAACACAATGTTCACAAATATGACACAATATATCATTTCAAGTGTTTTGGCCACTAAATAATCCTTGTTTTTTACATATGATTTGGAAGTAAAGCCATCTATGAATGCAAACAGCACCGGGTTAAACTTGGTCAAGTATTCATCCAATTTAAACTGTTGCATGAAGGACATGTCCTTGTACAAATTTTCAATTCCATTCAGTTGAACTGCCTTGGCCTCGAAACTTCCCAATTTGTATGCTAAACGAGATCGATCAGCTTCATTCAGTTGTTGCAGAAGGTCACTCTCAAACAGTTGTTCCTTAAACAAGTTGAGGTTATCAGTCTGGTCAACCTTGTTATGAGCTCTTTCCATTGGTTCTTTGCTGTATTCATTTTCATTTCCCCTCCTGGAACTGGGTCTTTCACTGTCGCAGTAATCATGTTCATTTCCTCGGGTACAATATGAAGACAGTTCATTCACACAAAATTCACAAAATTTGGCTTTCTTCAGAGTTGACACATCAACATTGGAAATCTCAGCAAAATGTCTTTTTACTGTTGCAAGGGGGCGGCGAATGAGGCTATTTGGATTTCCAGAGTAATTTTCTTTGCTTTTGTTTAACCAGTCTGTGTGCAACTTGTTATGGCAAAATTCTTTGAAAGGCATCCTGACATCATCCTATTCACTGTTCACTGAAACAGAATATAAACATATCAAACCTGTATTGAAGCTTGAGAAAAAATAATGCATACATTCTTTCATACATATAGTATGTTACTAATTCTGTAAACATTTACACTATACTAATGTACTTTATGCACACAATACAGGCAAGTAGCATCGTTTTTGAAAGTGGGGGGGGGGCCAGACCCATCCAAAAAATCTTGACAAGGAAATATTAATCTGGACAAGCAAAAAAGACTTTCCCAAAATCTTCAAATCCTAATCCGGGGGGGGGGGGGGGGGGGGGGGGGGGGGACGGGGACATAGTATATAACTTCAATTTCAATCCTAATTTCCTTATTTCCATATCAATTTTTTACATCCTCAAAAAAAGGGGGGGGGGGGGCAACTCCATGATAATTCAATTTTTAATATGTAAATTTTAAAAAATTAGTTGCTATGAGAAAAAGTGGGGGGGGGGGGGGGGGGGCAAGGCCCCCAATGCCCCCCCCCCCCCCTCCCCCCCCCCCCCCTGATGCTACGTGCCTGCAATAACAATCCACAAAAAAAATTATTATGTAATATTTTCCCTTAAGGGACCAGGGAAAATTTATGACAATGAACCGGTCCAGTTAAAAAAAAATATTCATCAAAATAATTGACATGTCCCATGGCTTTCACATAGGCTTGAATGAATTACTGAGATAAAAATAAATACTTTAAAAGAGTTTTAATCAATTTAATCATTAAAACAAAGCAGCAATTTTGTTGTTTGATGGCATTATAGCATTAAGCAACCTGACTTTAAAAAAAAAAAAAATTTCAAATGTAGTTTACATGTAGACAAATGCAGTTATTATAAAATTTAAACATTTTGATGAAATTCTTATCCGTCTCCAGCTACCCTGGTGTGTTTGAATTTTATTTTAATTTAAGGCAGGCGTCACACTTTTAGGTCCTTCTGTTTTAGCATGATTCAATAAAAAGAGACTACAAACCAGAATAGATAAGATATTCACCTATGTGATTGTTAGCTTCCTTTCTCATGGAAACAACAAACCACATGCAAGTTAGCATGTCTATTTGACAAAATGTGATTAAAAATGTTGCTACAAATTATCCAATTTACTTATACATGTACTAAAAAAGAGCAATTCTTAGCATCAGTGATTTTTTCAAATATATGTGAGAAATGACTCAAGGACAATGCCACAAGTTTCATAATATTAGGTAAAATATTTTAAACTAAGGCTTTATGAAGATCAGTTAAAAGATAGGGTGGGTATACATCTAAGGGTATTTTTAAGTTATGAAATGCCTTGATTATGATAATATCATGTAAATGTATGAAGTATTGAATAAGGGTTCTTATTAAAGGGGGTTGAACAACAATACACCTCTAACAGATTAAGTAAATATGTTTTAGTGAAGGAGAGCCCTATGAATCTGTGATAAATAGAGCTAGGAAAGTGGAAATGGTGGGTTCACTTAAATGTCCATGTTTTTCTCAAACCTCAATGGAATTGGCAATATGAGGCATATGTTTTCTCAAAATTGTATAAGCTTTATCATTTTAAGAAATATATATTTTCAGAGAATGTAAGTGTAAGTAAGTAAGTAAGTAAATGATTTATTATAGTGACATGTGTTTTATAAACAAATAAAGATACATGTATATGATATAATACCTTAATGAATAAACACCCGGCCCTTCGGACCTATATGTCACTTTATAGACATGCATATACAAATAATAAGTTTACGCATTGTTATTTTCATACGAATGTAAGTGTAAGTTAAAGGTTCAGATAACAAGAGGAATAACTCCATCCTAAATGAATTTTTTTGTCTTTATAAAATAAAACATGTTTAGAAATAATAAATGTTTATATTGAGTTGAGAACTGTAACTCATTTTAAAAAAGTGTTTGTCCAGTAGGTACTCAATACTAAAAAAATGTTTCTGCCTCATGCTTTTCCTTTATGAAAAAAGTCACTGTCCAATGCCTGTTTGTACCGGTCCCATCACTGTGATTAATTTTGCCTGTTCCCTTATCTATATCATAATATTTCTTTGTTATTTATTTTTGGTTTTATTTTCTTATATTTCAAATTTTCTAAATCTGTGAATAATGGAATTTAAAAAATAAGTTTTTTGTTGTATTTTTTTTAAATTTGCTGTGCTTTTTAAAGTTTTAAAGATTAATCCCCCTTCCATATTTCCATCTTGCAAATAGAATGCTTTAATGTACAGTGTAACTATCATTTAAAAAGAACTATCTTTATTCTTTATTGGAAAAAATTATTTTTTTTTTTTAATTATTTTTTTTTTAGATATTCTGTTGTTTGTAAAAAAAAAAAAAAACACACACACACACACACACACACAAAAGGTGCTATTTTTTTTAACTATAAATTAATAATATGTTGAATATATTTATTTTTGAATTTTTAACAATTTTTTTTAATTAAATATTATAACTTTCTTTTTTTCACTCAATGTATAAATTAAAATAATTTCATTTTTTTTATCGATATTTATTTTTATAAATTAAATAATTTTGATTTAAATAAAATATATTTATATATATCTATTTTTTTTTTCAGTGTAATAGCGAGCGCAGCTCGCCGTTGCGCAGCGCCGGCGAGCGAAGCGAGCTCTAAGAACCAGTGTGCGCGGGAAAAAGAACGAGCTTAACCTACAGTTCATCAAACAAAATTTTTTGTCTACGTCCCATAATGCTCTCAAATGTTTTCACCCGTGGTGCTATGCCAAAAATGGCCGACTTTTAACTCGTAATTTACAGTGACTCAAAGTTTATAGACACGTTTTGAGTACCGCATATGCTATGGCGAGACTCAAAAGAGTTGTTACATGCTTCCATACCTCCGTATTGAGTCGAGAAACGTAAACAAAGACGAACAAAGTCATGGATGACGTCACAGTGCACTCGCGCTATATTTCCCGCGATAAATTTAGAGATGGATCAAACATCTGTAATGCGTGTACTAGCTATTCCAGAATAGACTGCCATACCTGCCTCATTGACGGATGATTTGTTTTTAATTTTTTTTAATATAGAGATTTTATGTATATATATATTAGCAAGTGCCATACTTTACTGTCATAACGATCCATTTTTAAGCTAATTGTGCATGCATGAGTAGGGAAGAAATAAACAATAGGACATTTTGAAATAAATAAAAAGGAATAAAATGAAAAAATAAACAGTTAAAAAATTATGTAGATATTGCATATAGTCAGACCATTAAATTTAAAAGTGGGAAATTACACACCTACAAACAGGTACCGGGCGCTCTCTCTCTCTCTCTCTCTCTCTCTCTCTCTCTCTCTCTCTCTCTCTCTCTCTCTCTCTCTCTCTCTCTGGCTCTCTCTCTCTCTGGCTCTCGCTCGCTCTCTCTCTCTCTGGCTCTCGCTCGCTCTCTCTCTCTCTCTCTCTCTCTCTCTCTCTCTCTCTCTCTCTCTCTCTCTCTGGGAAGGGGGTTGCGCTGTATGTATCATAACCATTAAAATTAGTACATTTATTTGACGTTCGTTGATACCTAAATAAAACTATAAGTTGACAATGATGCAAGGTATGTGTAATTCTTGCTGCGCTCGCCATAACGTTAGCACCGTAAAACATATTACTTTTTTTTTTAAGATAATTTTTTTTTCTAAATTCACTTAAGTTATTTTTTTTAACTCTGTATTAAAAATATGTTGAATATATTCATTTTTTATCTATTTATTTATTTATTTATTTATTTTTTTTACAATTTTTATTTAATGAAATATTTCAATCCTCAGTTTTTCCCTCAATGTACAAATAAAAATAATTTCATTCTTTTTAATGATATTTTTTTTCTTATTAATTAAATAATTTTTATTTAAATTAAAAAAAAATTCCTTATTTTTTTTAAAGAGGAACCCTACATTACTTAATAAAAATATTAAATAAAAAAATTAAATACATTTTTCCCTTTATATACTTCATGTAATAATTATTTTTTTAAGCATTATTTTCTATCTATTTTATTCTTTTGCAAAAAAAATTAAAAAAAAATAATGATAAATAAATAGAAAAATTACAATGTTGTTATGGTTGGGTGGTGGTGGGTTGTTTTTTGGTCTACAAATAATATTTATAAATACAAAAAATATATATAAATCTGAATGCTTTATTTATACACAAAAGTTTGTAGAATCCTTTGCACAAGTTATGTGCCAGATTACGATTACCCAACATATTTACTATAGTATACGTGACATTTCCCTTTAATTAGTCAATTTATCAAGCTAGATATAATTATGAAGGAAAAAAGGAAACTAGAAATTTAACACGCTATTTCGCGTTTCAAAACTATTAAATTTTAGACTACGTAGAATTCTAACATTCACTAAAACTGCTGCTAAATATTACGATTCAAATATATTAGAGGAAATTCGAACGAAAGTTGTCTTGACGAAAATCGATCACTATATAAAAAACAAAACATAAGTTATCTTATCTTTTCTTCTTAAAAGCTCGTATTAACATAAACAAAGTTTTAATTTATGTTCAGACACAGTTTACCTACAAAAAACTAGGATATTTACCTCTTCAGTAATTCTCCCGACTGCTGAGATTTATGCCCCGTTCTGCAACTGATGGAACACCGGAAAAGTCATCTTTGAACGTGAATTACAAAAATACTGTACATACGATTTCAAATCGACACATACAAACGAAAGTTCATTTATTAAACTTTCCTTTGCATACCCTGTGGTGCTTGCATTATTTCGGTAAAGATATGCACGAAGGCTTTCAAACACACCTACTCTATCCTCCGTTTTCGGAGGATAATTTCACCCACAATTCAAAGCGACTTTCCATATATGGTCAAAAATTGACGGCCATCTTGAAATTGAGCTATCCTCCGAAAACGGAGGTTGCCTAGACCTGTTGAATGGAATATGAATTCTCCTATTTTAAACATAATTAACGCGGTAAATATGAATTTTCGATTATATACCATCTCCTTAAATGATGTTTTAGTGATAGAACGAGGTGAGATTGCTCATTTACATTGACACTCACGTTATCAAGCCCATCAATAGTCCAAGCGTGAATCCCATTAATCAAGCGAAAACTGTCATGGCTGCTGAAAAAAAACGACTGGTAAACATGCTGATGTGTTTCATCTGGTTTTGATTTACATGTATATACGGTTAGTTTGTTCAAACTGAACTAAAAAATCATCAGGAAGTCAAATATAAAAACGGTATTTTCAAACCGAAGTCAGCCGCATGAAAAAATTAATGTTGCACCATTACGGAGATCCTATGGAATTGTAGCCCTCTCCAGTAAACATCAGATATTAAAAAAAATCGGAGAGGGCTACATTATTGCAGCGAATCGAAATACAGTTGGGATTCAGTTATCCAAACGCCAGATATCCGAACGATTTAGTTTACGGACTATTTTATTTGGGAACACATTTTTTATCTATTACTTTGTCTCAATTTACATTCCAGATCAGGACAGCCTGCCCCCCCCCCCCCCCAAAAAAAAAAAATCTGTATAATTTTTTTAACTGGATGATGAAATCTATTAATATACTTTCATGTTAAAATACTGAAATCTAATTGGTTTAGATGCAGTTGATATTTCGTTCTATTACCCTCAGCGTAAGCAACACACATAGCAACGGATAACACTATATAAATAGTTCCTGTTTGGGAGGGTAACAGTTGAAATTGACACCCCGAGAAAACCATTGTCAACCGACGCGAAGCGGAGGTTGACAATGGTTTTCGAGGGGTGTCAATTTCAACTGTTATCCTCCCAAACAGGCACTATTTATTTTGTTACACTGAATGTCTATTTTTAAAAAAATGTTACTGCTTTTATATAGGAATAACGTGAATTCTACAGCGAACCGTACGCGCATAATTTTCGCGCATGTAACATTTTTTAATGTTACCCGTTGCTAAGTGCGTTGCTAACGCTGAGGGTAATAGAAGAGATTATGAACTGCGTCTTAACCAATCAGATTTCAGTATTTAACATGAAAGTATAACACAACGAATTGTTACATGCGCGTAAATTATGCGCGAACGGTTCGCTGTGGAATTCAGTCTTTTCTATATAAAAGCGGTAAAAAATCTCTAAAATTAAGACATTCAGTATAATAAAATAAATAGTGCCTGTTTGGGAGGATAACAGTTGAAATTGACTTCCCTCGAAAAACACGCTTCGCGTCGGTTGACAATGGTTTCCTCGCGGTGTCAATTTCAACTGTTACCCTCCCAAACAGACACTATTTATATAATGATACTCCGCTTAATCCAACAGAAAAATTACGCCTTTCAGTTGAGTCTCACAACCTTTTCACCTGCTAGACCCCCATGAGAAGTTTGTATAAACACTCTGACTTCTCAACACCCCTGCGAATGTGATCGGAATGTTTTCTTTGTCATTGCTTAGTATGTAATAAATCCAAAGGTGCTCGAATGAAAGTTCACGAGAGTTCCCCGAGATTAGACACACGACGGCTGTCGTGACAAATTGGTGTCAGAAGTGGGATAATTATGTCTAATCAGTCAGCAAATAATGGTCATTTTGTTTTTGTCAATTAGTTTTTGAAGTATCTAATATGATTTTTTTTAATTTAAGGTGGCTAGAAATTGTATGGAACCCCGGTGGAGAACGGTTACCGTTGCCTTGTGTATGGTTATATTTTTCCTTTGAGTATTTAGAGGATAAGTACATTTTTGTTTGAAATATTTATTAGCATTTAATTGTGTAGTTGATATATTTTTGAGTATATTAAGATGGACCAACCAACGTTACAAGAATTAACAGAACACGGACAGAAAATGGAACTCAAGGGATCAGATCTCCAGAAGTTCATACGAGATCAGCAAGCACACTATCGGGAGTTACGAGCCGCAGAGAGAGAACGAGAAAAGGAAGCGAGGGAGTACGAGTTGAAGAAGCAGACTCTAGAGATGGATAGAATTAAGATGCAGGAAGAACAAGGTAAAGCGGAGCTTGAGAGTAAATACCGTGCAACGATTTTTCATTTAGAGCAACAGTTGAAAGAGACAAAGGTTGATATTGCAAGTTCTTCATCTGCTAAAATTCCTAAGATGCCATTTTTGACGAAGTTAAAGATGACATAGATTCTTACCTTCGGCGGTTCGAGCGATATGCAGAGGCACAGAAGTGGAAACCAGATACATGGGCAGTCAATCTCAGCGCACTGTTACGTGGTCGAGCTCTCGATGTCTATGCTTTGCTGCCTCAGGAACAAGCTCTCAACTATGATGCTCTGAAAACATCGCTGTTGAAACGATTTGAGAGAACAGAGGACGGATTTCGTCAACGATTTCGTATGTGTCGACCTGAATCAGGTGAGACTTTCTCTCAATTTTCTGTTCGTCTTGGAAGTTATTTAAATAGATGGATAGAACTTGGTAGAGTGCCTAATACCTTCGACGGATTGTATGATCTTGTGCTTCGAGATCAATTCCTTTCAATGTGCAACAGAGATTTATTATTGTTTTTGAAAGAACGTATACCCAAAGACATTGATAAAATGTGTAGGCTAGCTGATCAATATAAAGAGGCCCGTCATGTTAATATATTGTCGTTAGTACATTCTGGCAGGAAAGAGTCTACTACTGAACCAAGGAACGGATCACCAAATATACAGAGAGACCAGAAGGAACAGAAAAGTACGAAAGATGCAGCAACAACAGAAAAACAGGTACGCTGTTACAAATGTTCCAAGATAGGACATGCTTCATTCCAGTGTCCACAGCAACGTTCACGACCTAGAGAAGATTCGCGGAGCGGACATCCCTACCAAACACAAGGTAAATGTTCAGCATTTACTTCCGTAACTACAACAACGTCTGTCTCGTATCCAAAGACTGATGATTTAGTTAGTACATCTTCTTGCAATGTGACAGCTGCTTTAGAGAACATGCCTTCTTGTGATGGTAGACTAAATGAACATTCAGTTAGTGTGTTAAGAGACACGGGTTGTAACGGTGTAGTGGTTCGTAAAGACTTGATTTGTGATTCGCAGTTGACTGGCAAGTGTCGAGAGTGTGTTCTTGCAGATGGATCCAAGATAAAAGTACCAGTTGCGTGCGTGAGTATTGATACACCTTACTTTATAGGAGAAGTTGAAGCATGGTGTTTAATGAACCCTTTGTACGATGTAATCATAGGAAATATTCCAGACGCAAGAGATCCAAAAGATCCAGATATGAGGTGGAGTCCAAGTACCGCCAATGCAGTGTTAACTAGACAACAAGCTCGCCATGTAGGTAAAAAGACTAAACCAATTTGTGTTCCAGATATTATTGATTCTAGCGTGAGTCCAGCCGACATATTACGAGAACAAGAAGAAGATGCTACTCTGGAAAAGATCCGTGGTTTAGTAGGAAAGGATACAGATGCGGACGCCAAAGTTCATTTTATAAGAAAGAAAGGTATGATTTATCGAACTTTTCAATCGTCTAATGTTGAAAATGGCAAAAAGCTCACACAGTTAATTGTTCCTAAGAAATTCAGGACGAAAGTCTTAGCCCTCGCACACGAAGCTCCGATGTCAGGACACCTAGGCATTAGCAGAACGATTGACAGAGTATTAGCAGAATTCTACTGGCCGGGAGTGCAGTCGGATGTGAGGCGATTTTGTCAGTCATGCGACATTTGTCAGAGGACAACTCCAAAAGGCAGG